>NC_041403.2:148561472-148703972 GCF_900747795.2 Erpetoichthys calabaricus
AACTGTATATGTTACAGTTTAGCCAGGATTTTATCCCTGATTTTTTTTTATTTCATTCATTATTTTTTTTTTATTAAATATTTTCTCATTTTTTTGTTATTATATGTTAAATATTATTTTGTCTTTTGTTCTGATTTTAATATGTTTATATTAGGAATTGTTTCCTTTTTCTGATATTTATCATTTATCATGTACTAAATTGTATCATTTTACACTCATTTTGTGTTTTTTTTTTGAGTCACTGAAGCTAATTTTTGCAGTTACTTATTGCATTTTTTAACCATTTCATCCTCTATTTTGTGCTTTTCACAGAGACCTTTTATCAAGTTGCTTTGTGATCAAAGGTTATGAACTCAGAGGACACACCCCTACCAACCAGCAAGTTTCTCCTAACAACAGGAAACCAAAATAGCAGCTTTCTGGTGGACAAAATGGTCCAGAAAAACATTCATAATCAAAACATAAAATAATTGGGTATTAGAATTAGCTTCGGTAAACCAAAAAAACCCCAAATTGAGTGTAACATCCATCCATCCATCCATCCATCCATCCATCCATCCATCCATCAATCCTCTTCCACTTATCCTCCCAGTTACTCCTCCCAGTTAGACGTGCCCGGAACACCTCACCAGGGAGGAGTCCAGGAGGTATCCTGATCAGATGCCCGAGCCACCTCATCTGACTCCTCTCGATGCAGAGGAGCAGTGACTCTACTTTGAGCTCCTCCCGGATGACTGAGCTTCTCACCCTATCTTTAAGAGAAAGCCCAGACACCCTGCGGAGGAAATTCATTTCAGGCGCTTGTATTTGCAATCTCGTTCTTTCAGTCACTACCCACAGATCATGACCATAGGTGAGGGTAGTAACGTAGATCGACCGGTAAATTGAGAGCTTTGCCTTACGGCTCAGCTCCTTTTTCACCACGACAGACCGATGCAGAGCCCGCATCACTGTTGATCTCCCGCTCCATTCTTCCCTCACTCGTGAACAAGACCCCGAGATACTTGAACTCCTCCACTTTGGGCAGGATCTTGCCCCCCACCATGAGAGGGCAATCCACCCTTTCCTGGCTGAGAACCATGGTCTTGGATTTGGAGGTGCTGATTCCCATCCCAGCCACTTCACACTCAGCTGTGAACCGATCCAGAGACAGCTGAAGATCACGGCCTGATGAAGCAAACAGGACAACATCATCTACCCTCTCGTCTACTGGGGTGAACCCCAATGAGCCGGCTCCAAGTCAGGGGGCAATAGGTATGCCCACACCTGCTCGGTGCCTCTCACCAGGGGCAACTCCAGAGTGGTAGAGAGTCCAGCCCCTCTCAAGTAGATTGGTTCCAGAGTACACGTTGTGCATTGAGGTGAACCTGACTATATCTAGCTGGAACCTCTCGACCTCGGGCACTAGCTCAGGCTCCTTCCCCTTCAGAGAGGTGACATTCCATGTCCCAATAGCCAGCTTCTGTAGCCAAGTATTGGATCGCTGAGGTCCCCACCTTCGGCTACCACCCAACTCACACTGCACCCAACCTCCTTGGACCCTCCTACAGGTGGCGAGCCCATGGGAAGGAGGACCCACGTTGCCTCTTCGGGCTGTGCCCGGCTGAGCCCCATGGGTGCAGGCCCAACCACCAGGCGCTCGCCATCGAGCCCCACCCCCAGGCTTGGCTCCAGAGAGGGGCCCTGGTAACCTGCGACCAGGCAAGGGAAAACGCCGTCCAAAGTTTTTATTCTTCATGGTAGGTTTTCTGAATGTAACATTTGGGCATTAAATACAGGATCAGTTATAAAAAAATCAGAAAAAGGAAGTAATTCCTAACAGTTTACTTATGTGCCCTGTCCCCTTAAAATAGTTTTAGGGTGGAGCCACAGTGATGTCACTATCAAGGGACCACCTCCTGTCTTCATATTCAGGTGGAAGAGATGAGTTGCTCATAGAGTAGAATGTTAGAATCTTTATGCAAGTATCATTTGGACTTTCTGTTTTTTAATTTTTTTTGCTTTGTTCTTGGATTTTTGCAGAGATATGCAGGTGGAGGAAATGATGGTGAGTGTTAACAATACCCAGACCACAGTTTGTGAGGCTCAAAGATTGTGTCTCTGGTGTGTCTGTGAATAACACTGGAGCATCACAAGGAACAGTCCTGTCTCCTTTTCTCTTCACTGTGTACACCTCAGACTATAAATATAACAGCAGGTCATGTCACTTGCAGGAATTCTCAGATGATTCTGCACTTTTGGAGAGTATCGATAAGGGGGATGAGACAGAGAAGAGGAGTCAAGTGGAGAACTGTCTGAAACTTAACATCAGTAAAACCAAGGGACTGGTTATTAACTTTTAGCACATCAAAGAGCCTCTATGTCCAGTCACTATTCAGGTGGTTCACTCCTACAAGTACTTGGGGGTCTAAATCACTGACAGACTGGACTGGTCTTATCATACAGAACAGCTATAGAATGTAGCAGATAGAGGTGTGGTCCACCTCTAACACCCTCAGGTACCACTCTGAACACCAGGTGAATGTATAATTATTTATTGTACAACTATATTGTGCACAAAGCACCCTCCACTCCACACTCATAAACACAAACAATACTCTTTCTCAAAACCAATCCTCCTCGCCCAGACACTTCGCCCTCCTACCTCCCAGCTCAGCTCAGTGTCTGGGCTTTCCCACAGTCCTTTTATATCCTCTGACCCGGAGGTGGTTCCTGTCCAAACCCACAAGTCCTTATTCCTTCCGGGTCAGGGTAAACAGTCCTTTTCTTCAGCCCGGGAGCATGTCGTTCCTTCCTGTCACGTGATTGTGACGCACTCCCTGGTTATAGGGCACATAAGAGCCCACTAGCCCCCCTACAGCGACTCCCGGTGGCCCCCAAGGTATCCAGCAGAGCTGTGTATATACACTACAAAGTCCATGAGGCCCTGCTGGAACTCGGGGCACAATCATGCTGTCCGGATGGCTCCTCCTGGTGGCCTGGGGGTGGCGACCAGAGTCTGTAGCCGGCCATCCATCACAAGAAGAATTTGCAGATCAGAGACTGCACTCCTCTAATGTGGGTAGTGACATCCTTTATTTCTTCTACAATTCTGTAGCCAGTGCAATTTTCTATGCTGTGGTATGCTGGGCTGGTGACATCACATCAAGAGAGGCCCACCTAATTAACAGACTAATTAACAGGGCAGGCTCAGCTTTGGGACACACTCTCGACTCCCTGCACATAGTAAAGAAGGAGAAAATAAAGACAAAAGTGATGGCCATTATGAACAATGAGGACTTTCAGGCAAGAAATCATTCAGCAAACGTGTCTGGACAAACGCTATGAGGGCTATAATATGCCTGCATAATGCATCACTGTGACTGGGACTGCCAAGTTTATTAGTCATTCTGCTTTTGGGATTGCTTTCCTTGGGCTGCCTTTTTAGATGTATCTTTTTTTGAAAAAAAAAATGTGTAAGAATTTTTCCTTGGCCTTATCTTCTCCAGCCAGAGACTTTACAGTTTCTTTCACTTGAAGGGCATTTTTGTTGCTTTGGGACATTTAAAATATATTTTTGTAAATGAAAAAATTAAGCCCCATTTTGGGTATGTGAACACCTTGTAGCTCATCTGTTGCAGTTGGGGTCAGGCTGCCTGGAGTGTGGTCTATTTTTGAGGTAGACCAATGGGGTGATTTTTAGGTGTGTCACCCTTTTTGCCAGCTTGTGTCACAAATTTCATAACACCTTAAAAATAAATTTGTGGTAGTTTCTGTTTCTACGTAAGAATTTATGTTTGTATGTTTGTTTGTTGTGGCATCACACAAAAATTACACAGATTTTTCATGAATGCTAATGAAACATAAATGGTTAAACAGCTAGATATGGTAAACTCCCCCTTTGTTGTTCCCAAACATAAGAACTTACACTTGATAATAACTTCTAAACACATATATACCATGTCTTGGGGAATAGATGGGCTTGCAGAGATGGTGCTTTAATTACAGTCATTTTTTACACACCAGTGGAGTGCCCACCAGGTTGCCACCACCTAAAATTTGTTGAATTTTCAGAACAAATTCGGCCACAACCTTTTAAAGAAGACCAAGTTCAATGTTACAGCCCCATTATTTGGCAATAAGCACGAAACAGACATTAGCATTTTAAGTTACTAGGGGGCTCTGCCCCCTGCTCGCTTCGCTCGCGTACCCCCGAGTTTGGTCCTGTGAAAATACAATTTAATTTATTTTTTTTTCATGGGAATTGTTACATATGCATTATGATCACTTTTCATTTTAAAACTTCAGTAAAAACAGTATTTGGAATGAACTGTTGTTCAAGATTGCATTGAATTTTGATTCCTTGTTTGGTCTTACACTGTGATAATGTAATGTATAACTGGCCGTGAGTGAATATCGTTTCTTTGTCTCTTATAAATAAACTGAATTTTTCAAATGTTTGTCCTTATGATTTGCTAATTGTCATTGCAAAAACTATTCTCATGGGAAACTGTAAACGTCTTAATACGAATGGTATATCAAGATCTCCTTTTTGCCCAAACACCATTTCGAGTTCATTCAACAAAAATAAGACTTTCTGATAAAACAATCTACTTACAGAAATGAGAATATCCAGAGCCGATGAAGCCGGTGGCATTGTTCTCAAGAAGCTGCGGATTTCTGGCCACTGTGGATTGCACATCATGGTAAGAAATAAATCTGGCCGACCGATAGTTGTGGATATTGTCAATTGCATTATGATATACTGTAACTGTTGCAATGCTCTTGGACTACCTTGATATGATGATGGTAATATTGCTGCTTTACCTACTTTGAATTTGTCTGAACTATTGATATTTGAATTTTGAACGTGATCAATGAGACCATACATATGTTCTGTTCTAAGTTTAACTTGATTCGATTTAGTAAAGAAGAGACGATTAGCTGCAACTTTTACATACGCATTAATAATGTAATGTTGTGATAGACGTTGAGATGATGGAAGTGAGTTAAATACATTGGAACGTAGCACTTATTTCGACCCAAAATATTGTGTGAGCATTATTCGTTTTTCTGAATGTGTTTGTTTCATATTGTACGACCATCCTGTTTCGCCATCTGGGAAAAGCAAAGGAAAGAGTAAAGGGTCGGCATGTGGCGATGTATGTGACATAAATGACGAATCATGCTTTGCCTTTGGATATACACAAATATCTACTCTATCTTTGATATCGAAATTATTATCGCTGACAATTCGTCACATGTGGTTTTATTATAAATGTGTCTGTGATCTTTCAGATTCATATAGAAATCCAAGAAAATTTCTTTGTGTTTTGTTGATAAATGTTGTGTAAAGTGCAATACTTTTGGATGTATGGATTTGTATCCATTATTGGCTGTAGAATTTCTATTACATCGGTTCGTTTAACTCTTTCGATTCTATGTTGCTTCGCTTCTCCGTGATCATAAACATACACCTGACCAAATTGTGTTTTTTTCTAAACTAAACTTGTCGTAGCTTTAATTGTTGCAGGAACACAGATTCTCATAGCTTATGGTCCATTATTGTGTAAATCAACGTTTTTGCATTGAATTATGCTAATGCAAAAAGATTATTGTAGACGCATATATTTTGCCTGTTGTGTTTGTGGATTTTACTTTCAACAAACAACAAATCTTTGAATTCTTGCGGAAACGTCTCTTCATTGGGAAGCAGCAGTACTTTTTCCTGATGGCAACACGAATTAGATGATCTACAAATCTCTGACTAAAACTTTAAAGCCTTACAATATCTACATACTTCCGACATATCACCTATGTCCATATATTCAATCTCTTTGCTGCTCCGTTATTTCACCTAGTAATAATTTCCGTTTGTTTGCGCGAATGCGATCTGTACTCTCTTCTTTTTGACACTTAACCGAGACTTGGCAGCAACCTCAAGACTTTTCTCAACTTAATGAATCCAACCCCCGGGGTTTGTTTACATTTGTCAACCCCATTCCTCTGGCCATGGAGGAGGTATTGCGATAATATATCGTGAGAAGTGGAAAGTCCTGCCGTTGTCTGCTCCCGGTGTTAGCTCTTTTGAATGAAGTGCGTGTCAATTGTCTGGGCCTATTCCTACCATCATTGCAACTGTCTTCCGCCCCCCTAAATCAAACAATGATTTTTTGAATGATCTTGCTACCTTTTTTACCCATTTATCTACAATTATTTCAGACATAATTCTGTAGGGGGATTTTAATATATATATGGACAATATCAATATCCCTCTCACTAGAGACTTTTTATCTTGTCTTGAGAGTTATGGATACCAGCAGTACACTGATGTTCCCACCCATTGTAAAGGACATAACTTGGACTTGATCTGCTGTAATGGTGTTGTTGCTCTCGATCTTACAGAAGATTAACTCACTATAACTGATCATTTTCTCCTTTCATTTAATGCTAAACTTACTTTTTCTATTACTAAGCTCCCACATCTCATATCTTTTCATAATATTAAGAATATTAACTTGAATTTTCTGTCTTCTAGAATTGTTCCCAAATTCACTTTTATAATTTATCCACTCCCAAAGAATTAGTCTCATATTATAACACTGGACTCAATGATATATTTAATTCTCTTGCTCCGTTAAAAACCAGGGGCCTCAAGTATAACGCCATGCATAGAATTCACACTATAGCATGGCATACGGACAAAAGCGGATATGTGCATATGCACAAAAATATCCAGATGCATAAATCTGTGCGAATGCCAACTTCCACATTCTTCCATTCTTCCACTACATAAATCCCAGTCAGTGTGAACAGTAACGCACGTGCATGCACCTGCTGTCCCGCCCCAATTCCTCCCAGAATTACGCCTCTTTGAATATGCAAATCAATATAAATAGCCCTTAAGCTCAGCCTTCTGTGATAAGACAATGGCATAAGCACGGGGGAAAATAGAAGAAATTCAGCGAATACTAAGTGGAGGCAAGGAAAAACTTACTATTTGTTGGTTCAAACAGTGATATAATCAACAAAAGGAAGTTGATCAAATGACATAGTGTCGGAGAAACTCGAAAGCTCAAGTTCACAAAGTTGCACAGTACCCAAAATAAAAAAGAAGAGATCAGATATCAAAGTCGCCATGAAAAGGCGAGTCGTACCCCACCGTCTGAGTGTTATATGAAAGCTTATTAAGGTACAGAGAAATGAAAAAAAAATAGGGACACAGTGAGAAAAAGCACGAAATGTCAACTTTAATCTCAAAATTTCCACTTCAATCACGTAGTTTATTTTGTCATTAAAATAGAACATCATAAACTTCATCTTAAAATCATTTAACTTACTAGTTTCTCAAATACCATCGTAACTAAAGTAGCACATTAAATGCTTTGTTTTGTAAGTGTTCTTCTATGTGCTCTATGTTGTGCTCTATATGTGTGAATCATTATGTGCTGCTTAATCTCTTCCTGTGACAGGACATAGAATCCATTACATTCGTGATATTACAGCTCTCTGAATAATTAAAATACTGTATACTTGATATCATTTTCATGATGATAGGAATTAAAGCATGTTATTAAACATGGGAACACTGTGGCACAGTGATAGTGACTAGCAGGCACCTCGTCCACAGATTGTTCATGCCTCCCGCAAGATGCTTGCTGCACCGTGCGCGACCTTCGATGAAATAATTGATTGCAGCAGTATTGTCTCTTTCAAACGTACTAACCCCCGATTCCTGCCCTTACTTTTCTTTCTCCAAGTAACCAATTGCCACACAATCAGCTCAGTAATAGACGTTAAGTCATCTGTAAGCTGAGAACGCCGATTCTTCAAAACTTTTAAGTAACATTGAAATATTTTCGTAGTACATGTTTAATTATTCTATCCATCTATCTTTCCAGTGTCGTGCCAGCCCCAGCAAGAATACAGCATAAGGCAGGAATAATCTGGGCGCCAGCTCGTTGCTAGCGCTGCGACACCGTGTCCTCACATGTTCAATTATTAACAATATAGATTATTTACCATTTTATCTGTATAATGTAATAAACATATTTTGCTGCACTTCATCTTAAAAATGATATCGTCATCATATGTAAATATGTGCTTTATAAAGTAGCACAGGTTGTGCAATATTATAACTGTATTGCAAGTTTACAGTGAGGTGATTGTACTTATAAGTACAAACAGTTCCATAAGGAGCACTTGATGGACTGATTGAGTGCATTTATAGTTCTTCGGATGAAACTGTTTCTGAACCGCAAGGTCTGTACAGGAAAGGCTCTGAAGCATTTGTCGGATGAGAGCAGTTCAAATAGCAAATGGCTGAGGCAGTGTCTGCTTCATTCCATATACCGATAATTCTCTTTCCGATCAGCTGCTCCGAGTGGTGCAGTGAGAGAAATCTGCTGTGGCAACCCCTAATGTGAGCAGCTGAAAAGTAGGAGAAGAAGGGGTAGTGAGAGTAATAACGCTAAAGCAGTTATGGTATTTGGAATAGTTTGGCCATTCCGTGGACCATTACCCTAAGTTCTTGTCTATAAGCCGGACTCATGTATTAGCCGGAGACCAAAAATCATACGAATTTTTAAAATAAAATCGTATCATAGATAAGCCGGACTCATGGATAAGCCGAACGTACTATAACCTATAACTAATAGAAGGGAGGGAGGTCAGTGGTCTCACTCGCGCCCATTTAATTTCTTTAAGGGGGGAGAGAGTGTGAGATATTGCCGTCTCTCTCACTCCCCGCATGGCGCGGTTGGAGCGGCCGGAGCGCGTTCTTTCTGCTCTGGGCGTCGCCAAGTCAACACGAGCGCGTAGCGGTCATTTAAATTGTGATTTTATATGTAAGCATATTTAAATATATATCGCGGATTTCTGCGGACAATGGGTCTTTTAATTTCTGGTACATGCTTCCTCAGATGGTTTGCCCAGTTGATTTCATACAAGGGACGCTATTGGCAGATGGCTGAGAAGCTAGATTGCTTACTTTTCTGTCAATCTTGCGCCGACTATCTGTGATCCTGACGTATGGGGATTGAGCAGGGGGGCTGTTTGCACACCTACACTCTAAAAACTACTGTTTTGGGCCAACAAAAAAAATTAACGCAACGCTCTGCATCAAGCTTTTTAAGTTACTATAACTTCTGGTTAAAATTACGTTGAACCAACCCATAACACTGAGTAACTGGAAAAGGTTTTTCCTTCAGATCTTAAATTGCTTTTAAGCACCATCAGCTTAAAAAATTATAGGATACACAGAACTTTTTAAATTCACTGCACAGAAAAATTAAGTTGTCCCAACTAATTTATGTTATATTTTTAAAGACTGTTTTAAGTTCTACGTACTTAATTATTAATATATTTTAAAGTTGTGATGGTGTAAAAAGTGAAGTTGGTGTAATTAGTGTTTTCAGCCTATAATTTTCACCTTTATCAAGTTTAAATTATTTATTAAATTATTAAAACTACAGCCACTTAAAGAATGAAAATGTTGCAAAATTTACTTTATTGGAAATATAATGTTGCATTTTTATATTTTTCAACAAATAGTCATACTATAGCAGCAAAAATATAGGCCTCAATGTAATATTCAACTGCCATATTTGTCACACCTGACTTCCATTGCAGGATGCAAAAACATTTTGAAAAATATAGCAACCTCACTATGAAAATACCAAGTGCTTACAAAGATCATGAGGTACGAACACACAACAGCACCGACTCTGATCTAAGAACATTCTTGGACAAAAGAGCAACATTCTTTGAACACAGGATTACAGAAACATAATGAACAAGTTTTCAACAGCACAGAATCAACAAAAATTTAAAACAAAACCTGAGAATGTTTACAATTGAAACAGCGGTTTATGGATTAAATAATAAGATGGGTTTAAAAAAAAATGGCAGTGGTTTGAAAGAAAAGTGTTCTTAGACAATGCTGTACTTGAGATTCATTACTTTCCCACTGGTTTTTAGTCCATCAAGTTCAAGGAACAGTTTCTGAAATACTTCGTATGTACATTTTAGATCCTTGGGATAGCTCAGATTCAGAGCGTTTATTAAACCCATGAGCAAAGCACAGCACCTTGGGACATCAATGCCATCCAGGATTTTGGCTCCCTCGATCAGGATGGTTCCAGTGTTTGGATTCTGGTCTTTGATGATGACAATGTTCAATACTTGCCTGTCAAGGTTTGCTTCAAATTCTTCAATACTCTGGCAGAACAAATGCAAAAGTATATTAAGAGGTTTAGTAAAACAGAATTGTGTTATTACTGCTGACATTATTTTAACCATTCCAACACTCAACCATACACATCTAATTACATGAACTGGCTCAACTTGAGCAGTGAGTAGCATTGCCATCACACAGTAGCTATGGAGACACATTTAACTCACTTTTTTTGTTTGTTGGGGTCAAAAGTGCCAATATGAAGTATTACAAGAGCACGAAAGCTTACTAGAATCTTCATAGTGGCAAAGTTTGTCAGGTATTAATCCACCAAAAAGAAAAGATGGTGTTTGGCAGCCTAATCAGAAACCTGAATATGTTTGGACTAAGCATTAAGTCAATACACATAATTTTTTTTTCTCATTTACAAATGGGACAATGGTCAGATCCATTGCCAGGATTTAGCAAAATGCTGTTGTGGTTCTTTCTATTATTTAAAGAAGCCTTCTTGCATATATTGTGTTATCCTCTAGCATTATAATGTGTCATTCTTTAGGAAAGTGAGAATGTTTCAACTATTTGTGATGTCAAATTGTGCCACAATAGAACTTACTTTCAACTTTCAATTCTTTGGTTGAGGTCTACAGAGAAAAATTTCCTTTTTTAAAATGTCATGTCTTACTTTAGGCATATCACAGTAAAAGGTATCAAAACAACAAAAAAGTAAAAAATAACCACTTTATAAGTGAAACAGGTTTTCAGTAACAATTACAGCTGTCTATAGCAGGTTTTTGTCTGGAATATTAAAGTGTAGATTCCACGGTGATAAATTACTTACATTAAACTCCCTGAAGAGGTCCTGTTCCTTTTCTCCAAGGTAGACAACCGGGCAACGAATGGCCACCTGTCTCTGTACTTAAACTGTATTGTTCTAATTGAGTAAAAAGAGAAAAAAAGAATAAAATTAAATTCCAATATGACTAATCCATAAGGTTTATTATAAGGACTGTATAGCCCAAATCAAATCTAACTATTATCTGGATTGCTGAATCTGAACACAGGGTCATGGGGATCTGCCTGAGCCAATCCCAACCAACACAGGGCACAAGGCAGGAACCGATCCCGGGCAGGACACCAACCCACCGCAGGACACACACACACACACACCTACACACCAAGCACACACTAGAGACAATTTAGAATCGCCAATTCAACTAACCTGCATGTCTTTGGACTGTGGGAGGAAACCAGAGCACCCGGAGGAAACCCAAGCAGACACGGGGAGAACACGCAAACTCCACGCATGGAGGACCCAGGAAGCGAGCCCAAGTCTCCTAACTGCGAGGCAGCAGTGCTACCACTGGCGTTACACTCAGTTAATTTCTTGTAATAAAGGTAACACCAAGTCTTTGTTTTCATTACTTAATAAAGTTACACAACCTCCAGACTCTTTACCTTCTCACCTTTACTCGACTGCTTTCTGTAATTCTCTTATGTCCTTTTTTAATGAGAAAATCCAGAGGATACATCAGCACCTCGGTCCAGATTTTCTCCGTATTTCCTTTGAACTACACTCGCCTATTCACTCATTTTCCTCTTTCCAGCTTCTCACTTCCTCAGAAATCTCAGATCTCATCTGCAAATCCAAGCCATCTACTTGTCAGCTGGACCCCCTCCCTACAGTTCTAGTTAAAGCCTGCCTCCCCTCTCTGGTCCCTCTTATTTCTGCTATAATTTACTCTTCTCTCACTACTGGTACTGTTCCTTCATCTTTTAAAACTGCTGCAATAACCCCAATGCTGAAAAAAACCTGGTGTCGATCCTACTAACTTCAATAATTTTCATCCTATTTCTAATTTGCCCTTTATCTCTAAAATTCTTGAAAAAATAGTAGCTATCCAACTTCACTCCCACTTATCTCATAATAATTTGTATGAAAAGTTCCAGTCTGGTTTTCGCCCCCTTCACAGTACAGAAATGGCACTTGTTAAAACTACCAGCGACCTTCTTATGGCTGCTGACTCTGGTTTAATTACTATTCTCATCCTCCTTGATCTGAGTGCAGCCTTTGATACTATTTGTCATACCACTCTCCTTAATAGATTATCTTTGATTGGCAATACCCACACTCCACTTGATTGGTTCAGATCCTACCTCTCAGGCCGCATTCAGTTCATACAGCTTAAAACCTTCACATCCCAACCCACCGCTGTTACTTCAGGTGTACCTCAGGGCTCTGTCCTGGGGCCTCTTCTTTTTATTATTTATTTTCTTCCACTTGGCAATATTTTTTGTAAATATAACATTAATTTTCACCTCCTCTTTTCCACCACCTTCGCTTATTGACTGCATTACAGAAAATAAATCCTGGTTTTCTTCAAATTATCTTAAATTAAACAGTGACAAAACTGAGGTTCTCCTCATTGGCTCAAAATCATCATTATCCAAAGCCGATAATCTTTCACTTGCTATTGATAAATCCGTTGTTTCCCCATCACCTCAGGTCAAGAGTCTGGGTGTCATTCTTGACAGTACTCTATCTTTCCAATCTCACATTAATAACGTCACCCAGTCTGCTTACTTCCACTTACGTAATATTAATCACATCTGCCCCTCCCTCACTCCCCATACCACTGCCATTCTTATTCACAGTCTTGTTACTTCTCGTCTGGACTATTGCAATTCACTCCTCCATAAGCTTCAGCTAGTCCAGAATTTTGCAGCTCGCATCATTACTCAAACCATATTATTCCAGTCTTGCAGCAGCTTCATTGGCTCCCGATTAAGTTTTGAATTGATTTTAAAATTCTGCTGTTAATATTTAAGGCCATTCATAATCTCGCCCCTCCATATGTGTCCAACCTTCTTCATGTTGTCATTCCCTCTTGTAATCTTAGATCCTCTTCCTCTATCCATCTGACCGTTCCTCTTGCCCGTCTAACCACCATGGGGAGCAGAGCATTCAGCCATTCTGCTCCCAAGCTCTGGAATTCACTACCTACTGAGCTTAGAAATATTGAATAATTTTAATGCTTCAAATGTAAACTTAAAACCCATCTGTTTAAAATGGCTTTTTCTGTATGATTACAGTGGCGTTGTTTTGTTTTAATTTTTATATTTTCTGATGTTTTAAGTTGTTTATAATGTGTTTTTTTTTATTTATTGATTGTTTGTTCGGTGTCCTTGAGTTCTTAGAAAGGCACCTTGTATAAATAAATGCATTTTCTTTTCAAAATGGATTAAGTATGTAAAGTAGATATGATCCAATGTAAAAAATGACAAATTATAAATATACGGGAAACTAGAAAAACAGTTAGAACTCACCTTCATCAACACTTATATAATATCAAAAACAGAAAGGAGAAATACACACATTTGGTCCAACACTTTATTTCACACAGTCTATAATCCCTAACACTAACTACAATACAGCATAATTTAAACAGGCACAATAAGGAGAGGAAAAGGGCAGAAAAGAACTGGATAAAACAACTAAAAACTCACTTCCCCACAGGCTTAAATATGAGGGTACCTCGATAAGGAAATAGCCCAAATAAATTAGTGGTGATGGTCTGTGCATTACTGGGCACCCAGTTACAGACAGCTCAACTGGCAGTGATGTGGATGGAGCTCATGGGAACTCTTACTTTTCGCTAAATCCTAACCATAATTGTCTAAAGTGCCTTTATATGCAGTAGAATTAACAACATCCTTCACTGGAACCAAGGGGCCTTGCTCAAACCCTTGAAAACAACCACAGACCATTTATTCCTCCTTTACCAAACATTAGTACACTATGCAGTCAAGATGGTAGCACTCTTCTGGCTTCCTCCAAACCCAGGTTTGTCCATCAAACTGCCAGATAGTGAAGCGTGATTCATCCAGAGAACACATTTCCACCACTCCTGAGTCCAATGGCAGCGTGCTTTATACCACTACAGCCAACACTTGGCATTGCACATTGTGATCTTAGGCTTGTGCGCAGTTTCTGAGCCATGAGAACCCACTTCATGAAGTTCCAGATGCTCAGTTCTTTTGCTTATGTTGATTCCAGAGGAAGTTTAGAACTCTGTTGTAAGCTGTGCCAAAGAGGACTGGCAATTTTAACCCGCTATGTGCCACAGCATTCTGCGGCTAGGCTATGTGAATGTTGCATGGTCTACCACTTGGTAGCTGAGTTATTGTGGCTCCTCAACGCTTCCACTTCACAATAACAGCACTTACAGATAACCAGAGCAGATCTAGCAGAGCAGTAAAAAATCACATACTACTTGTGGCAAAGGCAGCATCCTTTGACAGTGCCGTAATTAAAGTCACTAAGCACTTCTGTTCGACCTGATCCATTATCAATGTTTGCCAATGAGATCCATATCCCCGGCAGTAAATGGACCAGGATTCTAATTTTTGCCTCTAAGGTCTGTGGTGTAGCTGTGCTAACCATTACACTGCAGTGAAGCCAGGTGTCCTGGACAGCAATAGACCAATCAGATTATTTGATTGTAGGGACTCCTATCAAGAACAGTATACAACAACAACATTTATTTATATAGCACATTTTCATACAAAAAGTAGCTCAAAGTGCTTTACATAATGAAGAGAAGAAAAATAAAAGACAAAATAAGAAATTAAAATAAAACAACATTAGTTAACATAGAAAGGAGTAAGGTCCGATGGCCAGTGTGGACAGAAAAAACAAAAAAAAAACTCCAGAAGGCTGGAGAAAAAAATAAAATCTGTAGGGGTTCCAGGCCACGAGACTGCCCAGTCCCCTCTGGGCATTCTACCTAACATAAATGAAATAGTCCTCTTTGTAGTTCGGGTTTTTCACGGAGTCACTTGATGCTGATGGTCATACAGACTTCTGGCTTTTAATCCATCCATCATTGTTGGAAGTATATACATTTGCAAGCTTTGATTCCCACATCTGGAGCATCTGCACAGTTCTACATATCACCTTTTCTTGCTCTTTTTCCCTTTTGTTATTGTTCAACTGCTGCAATATTTTCTGCTACAGTTTAATCTTTTTTTTTTCATTTGGTTTTGCCTTAGGTGCTGAAATGAGCGGCTGCGTTTGGCCATGTCATATAACTGAAGTAGATCAGTAGCTTTTTATTTATTTGTTTGCCCCCAAAGAGCCTAAATCCAGTAGCAACCTGCACATGCAAGTTCTCTGGAGTTTGCATCCCCTTAAGCCATAATCTGTAGATTGATTGCTGTACTTCTCCTGTCAGTGATGGTTTCCTCTGAGTTTCCTTCTACAGTACCTTCAGAAAGTATTCAGACCACTTCACTTTTTCCATATTATCTTATCCTGGAGTTCTAGGCTAAAACTATTTAAATTACATCATCGAGCAACACTCAATACACCAGAATGACAAAGCAAAAGAGGATTTCAGACATGTTTGCAAATTAATTAAAAAATAACAACTAAAATATCACAATGACACATATATTTACACTCTTTAACTGCTTCTTTGACAGTATTTATAGCCTGGAGTCTTCTTGAATTTGATGTAACAAGCTTCACAGATCTGAATTTGGAGATTTTCTGCCATTCTTCTCTGCAGAGTTGGTCAGCACAGGCCTTGAGAACCTGAGGACTGTCTCCATCTGGTCCTGGGCTTGTTCTGTGTGTGGCCTCCACAGTTTACTTCTCACTTGGTCATTGGTTATGGATAGCCATTACTGATAATCAGAGGTGCACTCACCACTGGCCATTCATATTGCTAACCGAGAATGGTAAACCGGATATGGACGCAGGGACCTGCCTGTGGACGCAGGAGACATAGTGCGCAGGCGCCACACAAAGCCCCCCTCCCCAGAGTGAAACAGGAGAGATTACGAACGTGCACAGGCGCCACACAAAGCTCCCCCCCCCCCCCCCCCCCCCACCCCAGAGCGAAACGGGAGAGACTACGAACCGTCTGACATGCCGCAAGCAGGATAAAGCAAGGTCAGAAATAAAAGACAGAGTAGGAAGCAAAGTAAAACGTCATAAAGAGGTTAAAAAACGGGGCCAAACACATGGAGAGCAGGTTACAGATGATGAAAACTGGAATGCAACAGCTTCAAAAAAACCTAGGCACGAAACACATGCACAGCGAGATACAGAATATAAAAGCAGAAAAAACGACAGTTAAACGTCCACACCACACAGCGGAGGCAGACCCGGAAGGTGCAGGCGCCTACATCGCGCGTCGGAAGGCGCGGGAAAGTACGAAAGGCAAAGGCGCCTACACAGCATGGTAAAACCCGACATAATACGGAAGGCACAGGCGTTGCCGCCATATTGTGAGTGGCACTACTGCGTAGTGAAGGCACAGGCGTCACCGCCATATTGTGTGTGGCACTACTGCGGAGTGAAGTTAGGAATAATGTGCTGCTTGGGATCGTACAAAACGCCGAACGCGACCCACCGTCTGAAACTGCGGAGGCAAAGCAGGCACGGGTTCAAACCGAAATGAGCTCGACTGACGGATATACGCCTACAACGCGTGTCTCAAACCGCAGAAGCAGGGCAAGCACGGGTTCAAAACAACACAAGCTCCTACAACGCACGTCTGAAACTACGGCTGCCCAGCGGGAGCGGGTTCAAAACACCGGGGGTAGGCGAGCTAAGCGAGCAGGGGGCGGAGCCCCCTTGTTTTAGCTAAGGTGGTAGGAGTTGTTGATCTAGTGGGGATGTTACAGAGGGAGGACTGGCCATTGGAAGAAGGTGGTTTTGGAGGAAGAATTAAAAATCTATTTTAAAAATTGTTTTGGGCATATATATATGCCCTGGACAGTGCAATACCTCACCCTGGACACTAGATGGCCGCCACCCTGGGTTGGAGAGGTGCTTCAGTTTCCCACAGGGCTCCATAGCAATTGGAGTTGGGTGCAGCCCTGTTGGGTCCCGCAGACACCGCCAAGGGGTGCCGTATTTGGGACTCCTGTGCCCATGTGGGCAGCATATTAATCACCCCCAGAAGTGCAGCCGGAACTTGCTGATCAAGCACCTGGAGCACTTCTGGGTGAACTACAGTATAAAAGGAGCCAGCAACCACCACTCAGCGGCCAGAGTTGTGTGGTGGAGGACAAGGTTGACTGGGAGGAGTGGTAGTGAAGAAGAAGAAGAAAGTGCTTTTGTGTTGTTAGTGTGCTTTGGGACTGTGTATTGCCTGTGGGGTTCACGGGGAAGATATGCCCCACAGGTGAAGAAAAATTAACAGTTAATTTATTTTACATGTGCCTCCCATGTCCAATCTGTCAGGTCGGGCGCAATATAGCGTCCATCTTTCAACATACTGTATATATATATATGATCATCACAGAGTTTCTTTCACATTTATCTGTGCAGATGCCCCTTACTTTTTTCTTCTAACAAGGAGACACAAATGCATTGTAAATATTAATAAACCTTCCATTATTATTATAACTTCACTCGGCCTCATATTTTCTGATTTTGGGTGTAGGAGGAGGGTACTCCTTTAATTTTTGTTTTGACTCATCTCTGGCCATTTGGCTAATTGAATATATATTCTGTGGGCATACAAAATTAACCATTTGGCACCGCGGAATCAGTGTTATATACTCAGTGGCAGTACTCATAAAAAATTCTCATTGTGGTGAACTAATGTACCTCTCAAATAAAAATATTGTGAGTTTTTATTTTTAAACACATGGCAGGTGCAAATCAGGCGGGAGTAACATCACACATACAAAGCAGATCGGGCGGTGACCTACCATGCGTGGTGAAGTACACTTACAACATGCATGCATGAAATTTCTGTGCATGGATGCTGTGGCTCTGTGATGTCATGCTGGCCTCATAAAGAATCATGTCAGATGCATAGAGAATTTCCAGAAAAATTTTCAGTAAACAAGATCCCTGGAAAACACAGAATATTCACTGTGAGAAATGCTTTGGTGAACTTCTTTGTTAAATACTATCATTATCTTAAGCTCAAAGTTATTTTTGATTGGGAATCCAAGGCTGTGTGATCTAACTACGCAAGACATTTTGAATCCAGCTATGCCTTTCAGCTTCTTCAGAATACACTGCACTTCTGTTTTAGCTTAACCAAATGTAGGATATGGCTTATCGCCTCACATCCATCAGCTGAAATATCCGCTATACATAGCCTATAGGTAGGCTGTCTTCCTGAGTATTAGCTGTAGCTTAACTGCCATCAAAATTAGCCTACCAGGTGGCTCCTGCCAAAGTTTGCATGGCTGGCTACCACAGCAGGAAAGAATGCAAACGGCATGTCCGTCAGTTCCAAGATTGATTCATTGACTTATGTGAGAAGATATCAACAAGTAGCCCTTCTTTCATTAATACCAGAATGATGTCTCTTACTAGTGTCCTGTCCAAAGATGCTTCCCCACTTGAGAATGATATCCATCTTACTAACCGAAGGTTGTAAACCGGATATGGATGCAGGGCGCTAGGCGCAGGGCGCATCGAGGCGCACGCGCACTGCCGGACTGCACAGAAAACACAGAAACGAGAACGTTGTAAACCGGATGTCATGCACACTGCCGCACTGCAACGAGCCCGCCACCTGTAAACTACACTTGCTCTAATCCACTGGGCCAGTAATGTAGATCACATAACGGTCATTCAGTTTGGAGCCTGCCCCAGAGTCCAGAGTCAAACGCAGCGGCGTCCACAGAGAAAACAAACACGACAGGATTCAGCGCATATGTGAATCACATTACAGTATTACAGTACGGAATCCCCAGACGTCCAAACTACACGGCGTAAACCGGATATGGACGCAGGGTGCAGGGCTGAACTTGCTGTGCCAGTAATATAGATCACATGACGGTCACAGACTCTAACCCAGCGGCTTCCCAAACTCAGTGCCTGGCACACGAACACCACAACCTGTAAACTAAACTTGCTGTGCTCCACTCTGCCAGCAGTCGGTGTCAGCAAAGGCAACGGAATCACGTCTCCACAAAACGAGACCGCTTTACTACAGATATGCTTATGTAATTAAATGACATTTCCCCAGGCGCACCCACCCTACATGATATGTCATCCATCCAGATATCGGACGGAACAGAAACTGATTGCCATTCTTGGATTTCCGATTCACTGGCGAATCGCGGGCTTACTAGTTACAGAATAGGCTTTAGATCCTGTGACTCGCAACTGGGCATAGTGAGTACAAACAATGGATGACATCTTACACCGTTCAAGGAGTGTCTACACCCTAATCATGACACTTTTGTAGAAGAAGAATGTTAGTGAAGCTGTTAACAGTGCCCACCATAGATTTTAATACTATATGATACCAAATGATACTGAAGTGGTAGATCTATGAAGACCATAATGTCTAAGAAGTGATAGAATAATCTTGTACATTCCAGGGAAATCTGTGAAGCAGCAGTAGGCCTGGACTATTTGGCCTATTTCAAAGATATCCTACAATATACTTAATGTATTTTCCTGGGCATAACTTGGCTGTCAGACTCATAATTTACATAATGTTTACATTTTTATTGCTTTATTTTGATCGTTCCAGTGGGGAAAACCTCAGTTTTTTGATTATTAAGTTGAAGAAAATTGGAGGAGAACCATGTATATGTTATGTCTAAAGTGAGTCATCAGCCTGTGATATGTAACATACCAAAGATGAAACTGGTTTACGGTTGATTATTTCATTTAAAATAGATCCCTTTTAGATTTGTTTTTGTTTTTTATATCCTTTTTTTTAAGACTTACAAATATTTAATTGTATTTTAGTTAACAAAGTTAAATGTTGTTCACTAATGACAGCTTTCATTTGAGTTTTCACTATCAAGAAAAACACTGACTTAAATTTGTTACGCTAAGGTTGCTTACAATGAGTGTTACTGAGTGACAGTTTTCTTGAAAGTTGTAACTGACTGTTTCCTAACTCAGTCTTGGTTAAGTCCTAGGGCCTCTCAGGCATAGTATTGCTTGCTTACATCTGTTCTGTCTGCATTGTAAGATGTCCCCACAACTTGTCAGGTCAAGACTGGTACAGGAAAACCACATCTGAAGCTCTATAAAGGAAGCCTACAGAGGTTTGTGGACTTGCACACAAAGACACACCCACGTTAAACCATGCTAAGGACACAATATCGACCTTGCTTTTGAACACTCTTGTTATATGCCTATTCACAAGAGAGAGGGTTTTTACCTGAGAGTCGAATGAGGTTCATGGAAACCTTACAAAACCCACCAGACTCTGGAGGCTTCCCCTCCTAGATCTTGGAAAGATGGTCTGATACAGTGTAGTGCAGGGGTGTCGAACTCCAGGCCTGGAGGGCCGCAGTGGCTGCAGGTTTTCATCCTAACCCTTTTCCTAATCACTGACCAGTTTTCATTGCTAATTAACTCATTTTCCCTTCATTTTAATAAACCTGTTTTTAAGGATTCAGTCCTCTGAATTTAATCCTTTCTTAATTAAATGAGATCCAAACATAAATGAGATGTGAAAAAAGCCGACATATGACCAGCTAAACTGGGATTTCAAACTCCAACCAATTTTCCCTCCAACCAGTCTCTTAATGAAAAGCTGATTCTTGCTGTTAATTAAACTCGTTATTTAATTCCACAGCTTTTTGCTGCTCTCATTCTGCCATGGCAGACATTTCTAAAACTGTTGATTTTCTGTTTTTTCTAAAAACACAGTCAAAATGTTTTGGTGACCCGAGAGATCAACCTTACTGAGACCTTCACCTTTCGTTATTTTCAGATATTATGTGCTGGGCACAGGTGAGCTGGTCATGTGGTGGCTTGTTTTGTGTCTCTTTATTGTTTGGCTGCTAATTAAGGAAAAAGAGACAACTAAGGGGTCTGAGTCAAGTTAATTACAACTAAGGCAAAAGAAGTTAATCAGCAGCAAATACTGGTCACAAATGAAGAAGAAGAACAGAATGAAAACTTGCAGCCACTGCGGCCCTCCAGGACCGGAGTTCGACACCTGTGGTGTAGTGAGTCAACAGCTGGAAGGCCGTTGTAGCATCATCCTGTACGAAGCCTGAGCAGAAGCTTACCAATCTAAGTGGAACTTACATGTTGTATCTCAACTGCCTTATAAAGGAGGTTAGAAATTCAGCAGACTTGACCAGATATTCAACCAAGTAGAAGGGGGGCACAGGGAATTCATTGACAGTGTTCTCCTTGGATATCTCTTTGACTTTTAGTCCACAAAGTTAGAACCAAGTAAGAGACACATGCTGTGTCCAAATAAGCAATCGCTATCAAAAAAACAAACCAAGGCCTACACAGTTGATACAGCCCATTCCGAATTAAATAGCAATGCTTTACTTTACAGTGTTGCAGAAGGAAGCCCGCATTCAATCTTTGAAAAATGGATATTGACATTTTTGTAAATAAATTAAACAATGGTCCAATCTTGTGCAAAAGTGTGGCGCAAAGTCTTCAATGTAAAAATCAATATTTCATAAAAAAAAAATTCTGTGAGAAAACTAAAACACAATAAATAATACTCAATAATCCATTTTCCTATCCAGGACACCACCTCGTCTTCATCTGTCCACCCTGTTGTTTACTGGTGATATTCGTGTGGCCCGTCAATCGCTTCTGCTGGGTCCTCCATTTGTATAAAGCACACTCGGAGTGCAGCACAGTGCACGAAAGTTAGCATAAATATCGACCAAGAAAAAAATGTATCAAGATATAATAAAACATGTCTGCTAATTTTCATTTTTCTATTGCATCACCAAATTTCAATCAAATCTGTTGATATATTTTCGAGATTTTGGGGTTTTTATAATTTCTATTGTAGGGGGGTTTTTTACCCCTAAATATTGATATACCAAAATGTCCTTTCTTCGCAGATACCTACTGGACCAGATGTACCATCCTGCCAAACTTCAGCTTTTTGACTTAACAGGAAGTTGTGTTTTTGTTGGTGAGTGACTGAGTCAGTCAGCCAGGCAAAATTGCGCCATATCTATACAATGTTTGGGACCTAAACACATTTTATCTTTACTGGCCCCTCTGCTCCACGGTTTAAAATTACAAAATGAACAATGCAGACTTGACTAAAGTGCACATTGCACACTTTGTTTAATGGTATTTGCATACATTTTGGTCTCATCATGTAGAAATGACAACACTATTCCATGCCTATTTCAGGGCACCATAATGTTTGGGAGAATTGGTGTCACAGATGTTTTGTGATTATGCAGTTCTGTTTCATTTGCTTCATAAGACAGCACGGCCTGCTTCTATCTTTTGGAGTCTGTAGTTGCCTTTGTTCAACATGAGGACAAGAGCTGTGTCAATGAAAGTCAAAGAAGCCAGTATGAGGCTGAAAAACAAGAATAAAGTCATTAGAGACATCAAGAAAACCTTTGGATGACCAAAATCAACTGTTTGGAATATCATAAAGAAGGGAGAATGCAACGATGAACTCAGTAATCACCAAGGGAATGGTAGGCCAAGGACAACCTCCATTGCTGATCTATCTTATTAAACCACAGTTAATATATGCACGGCGGACGCACCGAGGCACATGCGCACTGTGGCCTTGGCGCCCTCCCCAGAGTCCAGAGTCAAACGCAGCGGCTTTCCAAAACGCGGCGGCTTCCCAGAGTCAGTACGTGGCGCCCGAACAACACAACCTCTGAGCGCCCAAACAACACAACCTGTATAGTCAAACGCAGCGGCTTCCCAAAACGTGGCAGATTCCCAGAGTCAGTAGGTAGTGCCCAAACAACACAACCTGTAAACTAGACTTGCTCTAATCCACTGTGCCAGTAAGAGTCAAACGCAGCGACTTCCCAAAACGCAGCGGCTTCCCAGAGTCAGTAGGTGGCGCCCAAACAACACAACCTGTGAGCTACACTTGCTCTAATCCACTGTGCCAGTAATATCGATCACATAACGGTCACAGACTCTAACCCAGCGGCTTCCCAAATTCAGTGCCTGGCACACGAACACCACAACCTGTACACTAAACTTGCTGTGCTCCACTCTGCCAGCAGTCGGTGTCAGCAAAGGCAACGGAATCATGTCTCCACAAAACGAAACCGCTTTAGTACAGATATGCTTATGTAATTAAATGCCATTTTCCCAGATGCACCCACCCTCCATGATATGTCATCCATCCAGATATCGGACAGAACAGAAACTGATTGCCATTCTTGGATTTCCGATTCGCTAGCGAATCGCGGGCTTACTTGTGACAGAAGAATCCTCACTGTGGTAAAGAAAAAGCCCCAGACACCAGTCTGACAGATCAGAAACAGTCTTCAGGATGTGTCAGAGACGACTATCAGCAGAAGACTTCATGAATACAAACAAAGAGGCCACACTGCAAGATGCAAACCATTAGTTAGCCACACAAAAAGGATGGACAGATTACAGGTTGTGAAAAAAGGACTTAAAAGAGCCGGCAGAATTCTGGGAAAAAGGTCTGGTGGACAAATGAGACAAAAATGAACCTGTGTTACAGTTATGGCAAGAGCAAATTGTGGAGACAACAAGAAACTGCCCAAGATCCAAAGCAGACACTTCATCTGTTAAACATGGTGGTGGAGGGTGTTGTGGCTTGGGCATGTCTGCCTGCCACACTTCTTTTCATTGATGATGGAACTTGTGTGGCACAATGAATTCTGAGCTGTATAGAAACATCTGATCTGCTTAAGTTCCAGTAAATTTCTCCAAACTCATTGGATGGTACTTCATCCTACAACAAGATAATGATCCAAACATACTGCTGAGGCAACACAGGAGTTTTTCAAACCTAACAAATGGAAGATTCCGGAATGGCCAAGCAAGTCATTCAATTTAAATCCAACTGAGCAGGCCTACCATATTCTGGAGAGAAAACTTAAGGGGACAGCCTCCAAAACAAGCAGGAGCTGGCATTAAAGGCTTGGCAAAACATCCTTACAGAAGATGAAAATGAAATGTCTGCAATGTGCACTTAAATCCTGTCTGATTTGTTTGATTTGTAATTTAAACAGTCGAGCAAAGGTGTAAATCAGGGAAAAATGTGTCTTTATCCCAAATATTATGGAGGGCACTGCATATAGAAATAGCATTGACCACTTTGGCTGAGTGGTGCCTCTGAGAGTAGGGATCTGCAATTGAAAGGTTGCTGGTTCAAATTCCGCTGACGCCACAAGTGACTCTACTCTGCTGGGCCCTTGAGCAAGGCCCTTAACCTTCAATTACTTCATCCTGGGGTTGACGTTAATCTGTATCCAACCCTGCAAGCAGGTCCTCAAATTTACAGGGGAATCTTGATGGCTGGTGGCAGGACTGGCACTCCAGCCACCATTATAAACCTCACGTTGTTCCAGTGTAGTGCTGAGGTGTCACCTGCCGCACTCAAGTCCCAATAAAAGTGGTTCATTGTGTGTTGGGTACGGCAACGTGCCATCAGCACACAATCCCAACCATTGACCACTTTGTAGAGATTTGTTTTCACTTTGACATTAAAGAGTCTTTTTTTCTGTTGATCAATGCAATAAAACCAAATTAAATCCATTGTGATTCAAAGCTGACCTCCAAGCGGTGAATAGTTTCTTATACATAGAGCCAGTTATAGAGTTTTTCATGCTTTATTCTTGGTAAGGGTGGCGCAAAGTGATGCCCACCATTGCACAAAAAGGTAGCAAAGGGCAAAGACACCACCAAGTTTAGACAGACCTAGAAAATAAAAATCCAACAGCAAACTTTTACAAACTACGCTGGCAAATGTATGAGTGCGATGGTAGGATTAGTAATGGGGCATTAGACGTTCTCATCAGTGAGTTGGAAGGGCATATTTGCAAGAAAGAGAAAGCGGTGAAGGTGCAGGAATACTGGTAGAATTCTCCAGGGCACTAGAGAGAAGGTGGCACAGCGGGTACCAAAAGCTCCTGACCTTCTACTTAAGAGTGTGAGAGAGGCCATGGAGGGCTGCCAGAAGGTCATAAGTCCTTCTGGCAGGAAATTGGCAGGACCTGATCTATAATACCATCCATCCATCCATTATCCAACCCGCTATATTCTAACTACAGGGTCACGGGGGTCTGCTGGAGCCAATCCCAGCCAACACAGGGCGCAAGGCAGGAAACAAACCCCGGGCAGGGCGCCAGCCCCCCTGCAGATCTATAATACATTATGGGAAAGTGAAATTTGCCACTCAAATTCAAGTAAATAGCTCACACATCACACTGCAGTGCTAAGTATTCCCAGAGGGAACAGCCTGTTTACATGAAAGCTGACCTGAACTGACATTTTCTCTTTGTTTCACAGAATATATTTGATAAGCAGCATACACATGTATATCCGTCATGGCTTACTTTGTTTGGTTGCTTTTAGAAAATCTGTATTGTTTTTTTTTTTGAAGGAAAAATCTTTTGTTTTGATCCTATCTGATCAGAGGTGGTATTAATCAGAACCTGCCAACAGCTTCCTCTTCTCTGTCTTCTTCCTGTGTGCTATCCATCCTACAAAGAAGAGGCTTTTTGAATTAATTATGTCTTGTTTTCTTTCTTCAATGATGGTTGAGCTTGTTTCATGTTTTATTTTTTGGGAATGACCTGTATACAACAAAATAGTGCCTGTCCAACCTCTGAGGTGACCATATGTTATAGTACAGTGGTTTTCCTATGCCTCTTTCATTTTCTATAGGGTCCTCTGCATGTTTTGTGATTTATGCCTCCTTCAGCCCTTTTGTCGGCTGACAAACACAAGCCCCACATCCTGTTTGGTCTGGTTATCTGCACACCATTCCAGCCGTGGTGTTTCTTCCTGCTCTGTCTTCCAGCTCTTAACCAACCAGTGCCAACCATGTTTCAGTTTGTTTGCATGGATGGCTTATTACCTTCCCAGGCAACCACAATCCTTGTTGTTATGAAATTTGGGGGTTTGAACTTTGTAGTACATCGTATTTTTATTATTTTAATTAATAAGTATTCTTTACATTTATGTATTGCTTTTTCAATCTACTCAAAGTATTTTACATGGAAAATGAGGAGCCATACCAACCACGACCAATGTGTAGCACTTATTGAGATGATGGGACGGCAGCCATTCTTGTGCCAGTACGCTCACCACACATTAGCTATTAGGTGGCGAAGGGGCGAGAAAGATGCTTAGTTGATAATGGACAGGAGGAGATTACGGGGCCACAATGACCATGATGGGCAATTCAGCAAGGACATACACCCTACTCTTTTCAGAAGTTGCCCAGGGATCGTTTATGAGTCAGGACCTCGGTTTTACGTCTCATCTGAAAGAAGGCACCATTTCTACAGCACAGTTGTAACGGCCGACCCCTTTTACCCAGCCGGCAGCTACACCTCCAAGACCAGTGGCCTGGATAATTTACTGAGAAAGAATCTACTATCAAGCCGTACTTCTTACCATTTAAACTTTTCCCCACAATCGACGGTGAAAAATATAAGCACACAAACAGGATGTAAAATTAAACAGATTATATGTATTAAGTAAAACAAGACGACATGCAAAAAATAGAAACATATATAAATACAAATATCCCTCCACCCCAGCAATAACAAAATACCACCAAATATATATATAAATATATACAACAAAAACCCTCCCTTGTCCCTGTAACAAATAAACACACAACACGAAAACAACAATGAATGATAAACTGAAAATGAATGAGAATGTGAGTCCGGCAATAATGAAACTGTCCTGAAAGCGGATGACTGAATTAGTGATATTGAGTGGTTTGAATCTCCCCGGAAAAAATGGAACAGCCTCACCATGAATCCTCGTGTGAATGGTGGATGATTAAGTCCTACCCCGGGGTCTTTCGTGGTGAGGTCCGTGAAATAAATCCGGCAGATGGAAAAACAAACTGGATTGGCAAGCGCGATGTGGACAATAACTGGTACCGTTGGTTCGTGGTCGTGAATGAAAAATCTCCTCCTCTCCTCTCTCCTTTTCCTTCTCCTCCTGATGGCTTATATAGTCCTGTGACGGCTGTGATTGAATGATTGTAAACAGGTGTTTTCCAGGTTGGCGGCTGTGGTCTCCTTCCATCATCCGTCCCCCTTTTTATGGGGACGGCATAAACTGATACACAAACAGTAAACGGGACAATGAAACGAGACGCACTCAGAACTGACATTTAACACTATGTGGCCCCGCTACACAGTATTCTTATGACTACACTGAGGCATTGGTATTCATACACAAACCACAGGCTAAGTGCCCTCTGTTGGCCTCACCAACACTTCTACCATCAGCAACCTCAGCTTTTCTAGATGATCTCCCATCTAAAGTACTGGCCAGGCCCTTCAGGTGAATTATCTGTTCTGAAGTGTGGGTGGACTGGCTGTTGACCATATACAAGGGGGTACTCAAAAATAACCGGAATTGGAAAAAGAAAATTGTTTTAATAATTTTTACTTACTGAAACTTTAGTTATCTTCAAAGTACACTCCATGTGAATGAATGCACTTGTCCCAATGGTTTTCTCACTGGTAGAAACAGTTTTGGAATCGTTGAAGTGGAGCATTGTCCAATGCCTGCAGTGATTTTTCTTTGATTTCCTCCACGGTACAAAAACGCTTTCCTTTGAGTTCTTTTTTCATATGTGGGAACAAGAAAAAGTCGCAAGGAGCAAAGTTCAGGTGAGTAGGGAAGGTGGCAAGAACTTCAAGACACACAAGTCAATTCAGAAATCTCTTCAATGGTCCGACAACAATCTCCGTAAATTGCATTACAAATATTTCCAAGATTTTCATTATTCCTAATTGTGGAAGGTGGGCCAAATCTTGGTTGGTCTTCAAGTGACATTTCTCCTCAACTGAAATGCGAAAACCACTTGTAGACCTGTGTTTTACTTGAAGGTTCTTCTTTAAAAGCAGTTTCAAGCACCACTACGGTTTCGGTAGCTGTTTTCCTTAAGAGAAAACAAAATTTAACGCAGACTCGCTGTTCTTTGTGATCATGGGTCTACAAGTGGTTTTTGTGTATCAAACGAGGAGAAATGTCACCTGATCTTGCTCCGTGTGACTTTTTCTTATTCCCGCATAAGAAAAAAGAACTCAAAGGAAAGCGTGTTGGTACCGTGGAGGAAGTCAAAGAAAAATCGCTGCAGGCATTGAAGAACATTCCTCTTTAGCGATTCAAAAAATGTTTCCACCAGTGGGAGAACCATTGGGATAAGTGCATTCATTCACATGGAGAGTACTTTGAAGGAGACTAAAGTTTCAGTAAGTAAAAATTACTAAAACAATTTTTTTTTCAATTCCGGTTATGATAGATAGATAGATAGATAGATAGATAGATAGATAGATAGATAGATAGATAGATAGATAGATAGATAGATAGATAGATAGATAGATAGATAGATAGATAGATAGATAGATAGATAGATAGATAGATACTTTATTAATCCCAAGGGGAAATTCACATACTCCAGCAGCAGCAGCATACTGATAAAAAAACAATAAATTAAAGAGTGATAAATATGCAGGTATAACAGACAATAACTTTGTATAATGTTAACGTTTACCCCCCCCCCCCCCCCAGATGGAATTGAAGAGTCGCATAGTTTGGGGGAGGAACGATCTCCTCTGTCTGTCAGTGGAGCAGGACGGTGACAGCAGTCTGTCGCTGAAGCTGCTCCTCTGTCTTGAGATGACACTGTTTAGTGGATGCAGTGGATTCTCCATGATTGACAGGAGCCTGCTGAGCGCCCTTCACTCTGCCACAGATGTCAAACTGTCCAGCTCCGTGCCTACAATAGAGCTTGCCTTCATCAAATTCCTTTTTGGGTACCCACTCGTTATATAGTGTCACACACGTGCACATGGGAGGCAGCTAAAGGACTTGAATAGTGACAATTCCATGTTTGACCAGGGGGTGGCAAGGTTCACTGACTTTTTCCTCTCAGTCCTCTACAGACCATTCACGGGAAATTCCGCAGGGTTCCGGTGCACGTGATAACGTCACTTCCTGTCCAGATGATGCCACTTCCGGTTCTGACATCTGCAATAACGTCACTTCCTGTCCAGAACTTTAAAGCCACCATCTTTGCCACATGTCATCAGTTCTGTTTTGGCCATTGAACCAGACACAACTCCTCAATAATTAACCCTTTTGCAGCCTGGGCATAAAACACAGGTGGCTGCCCCAAACCTTTTTATGTCTCCTGTTCATTCTTGTGACAATAGTTTGTATATATTTGCGGATTTTGAACATGTCTTTATTTTTTTAATTTTGATTTTTTTCACCCCATTTTGCTAATCATAAGTACTCCCATTTTAGGTATTTTTGTCTTGACAACAGCCATAATAAATGATACTCACCAATCCCATAATTGTGTATGTGCAGGAGACACTTCAACTCTTCTACTGACAGATTTGAGATTATTGGCCATTAGCCTGAGTTTGATCAAGCTGAATGGGAGTGCTTATTGATTTGGACTTTGAAAAGGGTCTTGTGTTATGGGCGAGCACAAAGTTTTTTTTAAAGTGACGCTTTTAGGGAGTCTTCTCTTTCTCAGAAATAAATCCTTTTTGTTTTTTGAATGAGAAAATACAAAATGCAACTAAGAAACAGAGCCACCTGGGAATGTGTACCAATGTCTTGCTGTTGCTAACTGAACCAATGCTGGAAGCAGTCCAGCACTCACCAACAGTCAGATTTATAACACGTGTATAGCTCAAAAAGAGGCTCAAAATATGGGTATGGAACTTCCCACATAATTTATACATTTATTTTTAAATGAAAGCTTGATTGGAGAATTTGCAAATATTTGTGGCAATTCTGATGCATCCGTATACAACACTTCGGAGATCAAAATGCTGCTTATTTGCACAGAAGAACCTTTTTTTTTGGCAGGTTATATTGGCAATCTGTTGTCACTTCTAAGAATTAGAAACCAAAACCCAGTAAAAACACAGACGTGATTCACTTCCTGTGTACAGAAAGCTCACAATCTAATGGCTTACTGTATAGCAGATTCATAACTATGGTTTGATGCAACATGGCTTGCTTGGCACTGACACTATGCTAATGGTCATTTACAAAGCTTTTAGGGACCACTAGAATTTTTTTGCCCAGGATCAGGACTGGCTTATGAAAGTGGCTTTCAAGAGCTGTTGTTTTGGACTTACAGTGGGTGCTGAGTTGGCCCCTACATTAGAAAGACAGACTACCCGGGCTCTACCCAGGCTCTACCCGGGCTCTGTTTGGGCTCGGGCTTCACCTGTTCATATGCTGGTTTTAACAATAATTGCTTTTCTGAAAACAGGCAGCTGCCAAAGGTAACTGGCCAATAAGTCAGGAATATTTCAGCTAAGCTTCATCTCCATCATGCCTGCTGTGCTGGAAGTCATAGATGACTGATTAGGCTGTCACACAAGTGCACTTAGGAGGCAGCCAAAAAGCCCTGATGTGAGTGAACTTTGAGAGACAGGGGGGTGTAATCAGAACATAAGTTTAATATGTCACTGTTCTCTGCACAAGTATATTTTATAAATCTTTGTACTCACATGCACAGTTGACACAGATTTAGCACAGAGGCTCATCATTTAGAACTGCTAAGCAAAGCATAAGGCAAGACAGATAAAGACAGCAGGGGAAACGTGCACTATTTTACGTCTGTCAGAGTCAGCATGAAATTGTATCCTCTTTGCCTTGTTTGGAATTGTATTATTCACCTAAGTGGGGGCCTGCACATTAAGAAAGAATATAAAGCCTTGGAACATTGCCCGGCACACCTTTGAAGCCAACGGACGGATGGGAGATAATGTCATCCGATCTTGAAAATCCTTCCGGCGCACCGACGAAAATGGCAGACACATCAGGCCCCCACTCCCGAACTGGGTTCTTGCCATTGGCTTTCTTCGTCTGTTAAGCCGTCATTAAAGCAAGCTAAGTTATTTCTCCTTTGTGATTTCTTACCGTTATATTACTAAGAGAGGGGTATCGCCTTTTTATATTATTTCTATATAGATTTGGGTTATGAATCACGCCGCAATAACTAAAGAACTCATTCCAACAAGGGAGGTAATAACAGGTACTGCTGGATACAGGGAGTAATAACAGGTATTGACGTCACTCTCCTTCCACCAGAATTGCCGAGGAAAAACCATAAATTAACTCACACACCATCGACAGTCCTGGATTCCTAAAATGGCTCCTGTTCCATTCCATCACTTCTGCCTCCAACTCCCAAAGATGACGTCACTTCCGACTGCGCTCTGGTGACATCACTTCCGTCCCTACCTGATGATGTCACTTCCTCTGACATCACTTCCGCTGATGTCACCTATGGTCGCACAGTCATGATGACATTTCCACCATTACTTCCTTCCGGTTGCCATTTTCTATATATACATTCATTGGCTATCATGTGGCATCAACATGGCAGAGTGTGGTCTGAGAGAGGTGAACGATTAGACTTTTAAAAGCCTGTCCAGTTCTTGAACAATTTTCTTTGGACAAATGAAACTAAGATCAATATATAAAAGAATTCTAGAAAGAGAAGAGTATGGAGAAGAGAAGAAATGGCTCATGATCCGATGAATACCACATCATCTGTGAAACTTGGTGGAGGCCGTGTTACAACGTGGGCATTCATGACTGTGAATGGAAGTCAGTCATTGGTGTTTATTAATGATGTGACTACTGACAAAAGTCGCAGGATGAACTCTGAAGTGTACAGGACACTATACTGTCAGCACAGACACGGACAAATGCTACAAAACTTATAAGATGATGCTTCACAGTACAGATGGCAGAACATGCTGTGACAGCAAACCAAACGCTTTTCTACACAAAGTAGTGGAATATTCTTCAATGGACAAGTCAATCAACTGACCTCAACTCAATCAGACATGCATTTCACTTGCTGAAGACAAAGCTGATGGCAGAAAGTCCAACGAACAAGCAGCAACTGAAGACAGCTGCAGTAAAGGCCTGGCAAAGCATCACCAGGGTGGGAACCCAACATTTGGAGAAGACCGTGGGTTCAAACTTCAGGCAGTCATTAACTGCAAAGGATTTTCAACCAAATATTGATAATGATCATTATATTCACGATTATGTTACTTTGTCAAAATACTTCTGAGCCCCAGAAATAATGATGACCATATATAAAATGCCTGTCTTTTCTAAACAGCTCATGCAATATTTTTGTTAAAACCCCTTAAATTAAAGCTGAAAGTCTATACTTTAATCACATAATGATTGCTTTGTTTCAAATCAATTGTGGTGGTGTTCAGGGCGAATGTTCTGATAATTGTGTCACTGTCTAAATACTTATGGACCTGACTGTATATAAATAAATGTTGTCGTAGTTGTGTCTTTATAACCAAAGATGAGAGAGAGGCACTGTAGGTGTCCAGTTGAAAAGCTTGATAGAGTTTGAACTTACTTTTCATTTCTAGAAGTGATGTATTTCAATAACTTGCTGTGCTACCTGTCTAAGATGGGTTGGAATCGAAGTAATCAAAGTAGACCTCGGTGTCAATGTTTGCAGTGTGCCATACAGTGCATATGCCTCTGTAATATCTCATTTGGCATGGCATTCGTAAAAATGTTAATGTTTGTGATGCACCATCTGTTGGAATGACAGAGACATAGCAACTGGACGGACACACAGACACTTATCCTTTTATTGATGTGGATATTTCAGCCAAACTAAGTGTGTTTGGGACGTTGTCAGCATATGACATTTCAACTGTGCAACGTGAATATGTTGAGACTTTTTTACATGGAAATTTTTATATGGTTTGCTGTTGTGCAAGTTAGGTCTCCATTGAAGCCCACAGCATTAGAAATTTTGTGGTCTCCCTTTTCCATGAAAACATACAGTAAGATCACACGTTTTTTTCTGCCGTACTTCTTGTATAACAGAAACTTACAGGTCAGCACTAACGTAGTCTAGCTGAAAGTATCCGTCTATGCGTTTCTTCTTTCACTTTTTCTGTAGTTGACTGCTCCTTATTATATGGAGTTCCATAAAGTTTGATCACAGCTTTTTGGCTGTTGTCCTCTCTTTTTATTATATTAGACATATGATGCTTAATCATACGTTTGACCTCTTATATTTTGATTCACTCTTTAAAAGGAGAAACAGTAGGGAACACTCTTCAGCTTCTCAAACATCAAAATTCACATATACTAATATGAAAGAAGTTTGTTTTCTGTTTTAGCTTTATACGCTTCCTTTCCTTCACTCAGCTTTTTCTTTAGCACAACATCAAGGATGCAACATCAAGGTGCTAGGAAACAAATGAAAAATGAATAGCAGAGTTCAGAGAGCTTAACTGGCAGTAATATTAGTGAGAAGGTTACATTTATGAAAAATGTTATACCATACTGGATGTCTGAGAAAGTAATAAATGGGCTTGTCTTGGCAATATCAGGCCGACGTCTGGAAGTCGCCCTGCACAGAACACAGCCACATTCGCTCAATGCAAAGCAATTCTGAGTCACTAATAAGCCTATCGTGCCCATTTTTGGGGAAAGCTGAAGTAAACATGGAGAGAACATTTTGTATTTGCATTTCCAGCTGTATTTTTCGATTTTCCTCTCTAGGTATATTAGGTTGCAATCGTCCAACACCTCCATACTCTCCCAGACCATCTGAAAGATAAAATTCTTCTGCAGTGTCTGCCAGCTCTTTTCCAGTTTGTTTTTTTCAGTTGGTCTTCCATGGGGAGTTCCTAGGGGCATTGCCACAGGTGCCCAAACAACTTCAAGTGGATGTTAATGGTCATGCTTTGCAGTTTTGACCACTTGTACCCACAATCTAATTTTGTTTTTGCCACTATCCACAGTTTGGGACACCCAATCAAGACCTCTAAAGTGAAGGTTTTACTGCAGAATTTTCAAGATCTGCTCGCAAAATCCTCTTGGTGGCCAATGTGGCACCAATGCATTTGTTACTCTCAAGACCGAAAGGTGTTATAACACCTCCAGGTAAGAGCAATTTCTCTTTAACTAAAGAGGATGAGAGGTGTACAGGTGATGACACCCATCTCAGCAGCTTCATATTGAGCTACAATTGAGTAACCAATGCTGTACAATGGCAAACGATGTAAAAAACATCCATAGAAATGTCCATCACTACAAACTACATGGGTAAATCTCTCTATTATATAAAAAAATCCAGGGACGAGACAAGACTTTTTAGCCTGGGACGAGACGTGACATTTTCAGAGAGATACTTTCAAGTCCCGCGAGAAGAGACTTTGTGCCAAGAGATTTAACCACTCCCTGGGCCGGAAATAAAAGACAAAGAGTAGATGACAAAGCAGAACATCGTAAAGAGGTTCCAAAACGTTGGCACGATACACATGCAGAGCAAGTTAAAGATAATGAAAGCACTAAAATTCAAAAGTCTCAAGAAAATGATAGTAAAGATGGCATTAGCGCAAACAAATGGAAATTATTACTTGGTGAAATAACTGAACAGTGAAAAGAGATCAAATAAATTGTTCGGATTTAAACTTTAAGTCGGAGACTTGTAGATTGTCTAATTCATGTTGCCATTAGGGAAAAGTAGTGTTTCTTCCCAATGAAGAGGCGTCTCCATGAGAATTAAAAGATTTGTTGTTTGGTGAAAGTGAAATCTACATACGTGAGCGGCAGAGACGTGAAGTGGCTGGCACATAGCGCAGGCCTGGGGGTTGGCGAGTGAAGCAAGCAAGGGGGTAAAGCCCCCTAGTAACTTAAAAAAATATCGATTTTGAGTGGAGCATTCCTTTACACTCTTTGGTGCTAACACCCAGCATCTCTCAGGCTTGGAATTCTATGTTAAAATGGTTAAGCCCGAGTGTCTCTCAGTTTAAGCTGTTATGAGCCAATGTAAAGTGTTAAGAAATAACGCGTTGGACCAGGGGTGGGCAATGTCGGTCCTGGAGGGCTGCAGCGGCTGCAGGTTTTTGTTCCAATCCAATTGCTCAATTTAGCAAACAACCCTTTCCAATCTCCAACCTTATTTAATTGTATGGTTTGTTAGTCTGCAATGTTTTGTTCTAATATCATAGATTTTTTTTCTTTCCAAAACTGCATTTAAAATACAACACTGCCACATCACTGCTAACGACACCACACTATGGATTCAGAAAGTGTTCAGACCCCTTCAGTTTTTTTACATTTTACTAAGTTGCTGCCTTGCACTGAAAGCATTTCAATTCATTCATTTCCCATGTGAAGAAACATTCAATATCCCAGAATCACAAAATGAAAAAAAACAGGATTTTAGAAACTTTTTTCAAATTTATTAAGAATACTAGGGGGCTCTGCCCCCTGCTCGCTTTGCTCGCCAACTCCTGGTCTTGGGTAACCCGAAATACATTTGAAAGAGATTACTGTCTGTCTTGGTAATTGTTACATATGTATCATGTCCACTGTCACGATATCTGTAGGTCTATGTAATATATGTAAATGAGAATAGCAGTGTAAGTGTTATGTTATGCAAGTATAGAATGTCTTTGAGTTTGCGCAGATCTATGTATGAGATATATATGGATAATTGCACTTACTGTTAATACGAAGCATTTTCTGTGGTTGTACTGTTAATGATGCCTCACTGTAATGTGATTCACATATGCTATATGGTTTGGACATGTGAGGATGCTGTACGTTTAATACGGAGAGTTCGTTGTAGGCTCCTGCGTTCATTGATTCTATCCAGGTAGCTCCGTTAGTCAAGCTGTATCGTTTTGGAGCCGTGACCGTGTCTCCATTAGTTATACGTTGTTTACCGTTAGTAATATGGATATATGCACTTACTGTTAATACGGAGCGTTTTCTGTCGTTGTACTGTTAGTAATGCATCACTGTAATGTGATTCACATATGCTGTGTAGTTTGGACGTGTGAGGATGCCGTATGTTTAATACGGAGCGTTCGTTTATTCTTATTACCCATCTGGTGTCGAGCCTGTGTTTTCTGTGGTTGTACTGTTAATATTGTATTACTGTAATGTGATTCACATATGTTGTGTTGCACCTACTGTTTCTGAGCCGTGGGTACCTCGCTTGCGGTGTATAGGCGCATGTGCCCTCTGTACTATCTCGGGTGTGACTATGCTGTGCTTTGTGGACGTTTGGGGACTCCGTACTTTGTCTGGTTTGACTGTGGAGCGGGACGCCGAAGCCTCTTCTGTTTGTGTTTTCCGTGAGTACATGGAGCCGTGACCGTGTGTCCATTAGTTATACGTTGTTTACCGTTAGTAATATGGATATTTGCACTTACTGTTAATACGGAGCGTTGTCTGTGGTTGTACTGTTAGTAATGCATCACTGTAATGTGATTCACATATGTTGTGGAGTCCGGATATTTGGGGCTTTTGTACCATCTCGGGTTTTTGCTTGCGGTGTTTTAGACGTGCGTGGACCATACTGTAATGTGCTTAATATTGTATTACTGTATTGTGATTCACATATGTTGTGGAGTCCGGATCTGTGTGGTTTCTGTACTATCTCGTGTTCATGCTTGTGGTGTGTTAGAAGCGCGTGGACCATGCTGTGTAGTGTGGACGTTTAGTTCAGAAGCGCGTTGTAGGAGCCTGTGCCTTTCGTACTTTCCCGCGCCTTCCGTACTATCGTTGTGGACCTGTGGGGCCTCCATAGCCTCTTCCGTTCGACTCTGGGGTGCAGCGCAGAATCCTCTTTTTTGTGTGGCTGTGTCATTAGTCGTTAGCTATGGGCGCGTTGTTGCCTCATTTCTCATTCACGTTAGTTGAGCTCTTTCGTTTTTGGGTCGTGACTCCTTCATTCGTGGTGGATCAGACCTCGCTTGCGGTTTATGAGACGCGCACTGTAGGCGCCTGCGCACTATGTCTCATGGTCCCATCGCCATGTACCTGCGTCCATGCCTTCCGGTTTACCATTCTCGGTTAGTAATATGGATACACCTGAAATCTCACCTTTGCTTTGAAACTTGAAATCTGACATCCCATTCTGTTGATCATTGTTGAGATCTTTCTACTCCAGTGTTTCCCAATCTTTGTGGTGTGACAACGCAGTTTTTGCAGTGTGTTTGCGACCCACAGGTTTTCCCCATAGATGAATCTGGTTTAATCAGGGAAGAGGGGTGAATGTGACTGGATGGTCCTGAGTGATCACCAAGGCATCAGAGTGATAGATGAATCAAACGTGATTGTCAATGCTTTTCCTTTTTGGTGAAATGATCATGATCGGTTGAATGGAGGTTGGAGAGATCCATCCAGGATCGGACACAATCCACCTGCTCTGAATCAAGCACAATCATCGGAATGGTTGGTGTTTCATCCAGGGTCGACCGCAGCCGGCCTGCAATGCTACCATGGCCCACTGGTTGGGAAAACGCTGTTCTAGAATTTGCTTTGAGTTTAACTGTGGTCAGTTCAATTGAATGGACATGATTAGGAAAGGCCAACGCCTGTCTATAGAATATCCCAAAATTGAGCAATAACCAAGCTATGAAATCAAAGAAATTGCCGGCAGAGCTTCGAGACAGGATTGCATCAAGTTACAGATCTGAGCAAGGCTGCATTGAAGGTTTCCAAGAGCACAGTAGTCTCCATAACTCTGAAATGGAATATGTTTGGAGCAACAACGACTTTATCTAGAGCTGGTCATCCAGCCAAAGTGAGCAGTCATGGGAAAAGGACCTTGGTAAGAGAGGTGACATAGAGCCTGATAGTCACTCTACCTCAGTTCCAGAGAACCTGTGTGGAAACTTCCAGAAGGACACCCATCACTGCAACACTCCACCAAACTGGGCTTTATGGCAGTAGAGGCCAAACTGAAACCTCTCAATAAAAAACAATCGGAAGCCCATATGGAGCTTTAATAAAGGCACCCAAAGAATGCTCAGACTGAGGGAATAATGATTGTCCGGTTTGATGAAACCGAGATTGGTATCCTGTCTGGTGGAAACCAAGCGCTGTTCATCACTTATGTAATACCATTCCAACACTGAAGTATGGAGGTGTCGGCATGATGCTATGGGGTTGATTTTTAGAGGAAAGGACTGAAACTAGACAGGGTTGAGGGAGGGCTGAATGGAGCAACCTGCTGTAGACTGGTCCAAAGGTTCGCCTTCCCACTGGATGTACAAAGCATAGCTAACACAACACAACTCTGTGCATATCCTTGAGTGGCCAAGCCAGATCCTGGACTTGAACCCAATCAAACATCTCTGATGTCACACTTGGGGAACAACTTACAGGCTTAGATAATGACATTAATAACCCTGGCCACAAGAGGGCGCTAAGTAATAATGGTATCGCTTCTTCTTTCCCCTCTGCAGAAAGGGAGATTGACAAACTGAAATCCATGGTGTCGCTTTCAGGGTCAACCCATCTCTTCTTCCCAGAAACCATCATAACCAGAACCACTGCCATCTTGGAGCAGACTCAACCGATTCACCGTGACTAGTCTCTCAGCGCTAACACATGTTTTTGTTGCATCTTTTACACTGTTCACAACATACGGGGTTTGCCTACAGGTGCCTTTATGAGTGTCTTTGTGATTTCTTACACTAGACAGACCTAAAAATTGTCCGTTGATGTTCTCTATCTTGTCTGACAGAGTTTGAGGGGATCTGCAGAGAAGAATGATGGAAAATCCCCATATCCAGTGTGATGGACGACCGGCTATGGACTCCGGTCGCCACCCCCAGGCCGCTAGGAGGAGCCCTCCGGACAGCATATTCGTGCCCCGAGTTCCAGCAGGGCCTCATGGACTTTGTAGTGTTGTGACACAGCCCTGCTGGATACCTTGGGGGCCGCCAGGAGTCGCTGTAGGGGGGCTAGTGGGCTCTTGCATGCCCTATAACCCGGGAGTGCGTCACAGTCACGTGACTGGAGGAAGCGACGTGCTCCCGGGATGAAGAGGAGGACTGTTTGCCCTGACCCGGAAGGAAATGGACTTGTGGGTTGTGCTTAGAACCACTTCCGGGTCAGGAGCTATAAAAGGACTATGGGTAGCCCAGACATATGAGCTGAGCTGGGAGGTAGGAGGGCGAAGTGTCTGGGAGTGGAGGATTGTGTTTATTGAAGAGTTTATTGAATATATGAGTGTGGTGTGTGGAGTGCTTTGTGCACTGTACAATAGAGAAATAAAATATTATTGTACTTTCACCTGGTCTCAAGAGTGGTACCTGAGGGTTCGAGAGGTGGACAAACGCTACATCTGCTACACCAGATGTGTGAAGCTTGTCACGTCAGACCCAAGGAGACTCGGGCTGGAATCACTGCCAAAGGGGCTACAACTAAGTATCGAGTAAAGGGTCTGAATACTTGTGTGAATGGGATATTTTAGTTTATTATCTTTAATAAATCAGCAAATTGTTTAAAATCCCACTTTCTCTCTACTGAGTATTGAGTGTTTTTTAAGGAGGGAAATTGAAATAATTTTACGACAAGCCTGCAACGAAGAAAAATGTGAAAAAAGTGAAGGGGCCTGAATGCTTTCTGAAGGCACTTCATATTCCCACTCTATTGACTCACCCCCCACAACACCCTGGGGCTGTGGTCCTCCACTCCACAAGCTTGACCCTTTCTTATATGTGTGAATTTGCAGTTCAATGAATTCAGATGATTTTACTACAAAATCATATGGCAACTCATCACAAACATACCCATGACCCGACTTAAAGTTTATGAAACACCGACTTAAACAATTAAGATGTACTTGAGGCACATAGAAAAATGTGCAGATTCCATAATTTCCTTTTATGCTGCTCCTGGGAGTGCTCCAGGTGGATCATTAGCAAAGTCTGGAATCACTCCCAGGTGAGGTGAAAGCCCCATATAGTAGGGCTCCGCCATCTCTGCAGATCCCCCTAGTATCCCCCATGGTACCCCAGCTTGAGAGAGAGGTTGGGAGCATGCACTGATAGCATGTTGCTGCAACCACTCCACGATGGACCACCGGGACTGGGACCCGAGTGCAGCAGGTGACACCTGGAACAGTGAGAAGTTTTTTTGACGGTGGCTGGAGTGCCAATCCTGCCACTAACCCCGAAGTTTTACCTGCAAGTTGGAGGACCTGCTTGCAGGGCTGGATGCAGCGTAACGTCACACCCAGGACGAACCCCAGGTTGCACAACCCATAAATGTGCATGTTATGTTAATCGTATCACAATCAGTTAAAATTAAAGATTATTTTAGAATATATTTGGCGATTTTTCCTCTGTTTTCTTTTAAAATTAATTTTTATTTTTTCATACTCTCTTTGTAACATCATCCAGTACTTGCATTGTGCTGCAGAACGTCCACTGGACTTGCAACAATTGATTTAGAGTAAGGCAGCATTCTTTTTAACAGCAAAAGTGTCATGGTGTTTCTTCTCTGAAATTGATTTAAAAGTAAAGGAAGGACTATCATTCTCAGAAGCAAAGTTTTGTTTAGGACTTCATGTTTCTGAACTGAGATCTCAGAGCTGTGCTTCTTTTCTTGCCCTTTAATTAGAGGTTGGCTGTGAACCACCATGGGGCGCTCCAATCGCCCCAACCCGATACAAACTGGCAGAGACAAGAATCCCAGCACAGCACATCTTTGCTTTAGCGCTGAAGCAGTTTTTCCTCGCTGCACCAATGCACCAAGCACACATCAAATACACAGTCCCTTTCTTTCTTTCTTTCTTTCTTTCTTTCTTTCTTTCTTTCTTTCTTTCTTTCTTTCTTTCTTTCTTTCTTTCTTTCTTTCTTTCTTCCCCCTCTTTCCACCTCCACTCCTCCCTAGCGAGCTTCGTCCTCCTCCTCCTCCCGACTCTGGTATCAAATAAAGACGGGTGGCTCCTTTTATGCAGCAGCTGGAAGAAGTGCTCCAGGTGGCTTGTTAGCAAGATCTGGAATCATTCCCAGGTGAGGTGAAAGCCCCAAATAGCAGGACTCTGCCATCTCCGCAGCTCCCTCTAGTGGCCCACAACAGGGCTGCTACAAACTCCAACTCCCAGCGTGCCCTGCAGGAATCTGTGGTACCACCACCACCCAGGAGGGCTGCCCTCTAGGATCCTGGGGAAGGTAATGCCTTGAGGATGCTGTCTCCCCCTGTTCTTCCATCCAGTTGGCATCCCAGCCGGGTAATAGTCCTTGCCGTCCTTCATATGGCATAACCCACCTGTCTGCTTGTCTTTCAGTTGACTTTATGGTTAGTGTATTTCAACCCCTGCCACTCAGAAATGAGAAATGCCACTAGTGAAACTCGTAGGGACATAACTTTGACAGGCATATATGTGAATTTAACCTAATGTGCTCTTTCAAACTGTCCAGAATACTTTGAAGCAAGTCACACATGTGTTGGGGGTCCACTCATTAGATCACATCAGAGCCAGGTTATGAAGAAGCCCGTCTATTAACATCTGTTCCACTTCCAGCTTGAGAACAGAGGAAGAGCCCAGACACTCTCAGACGTCCCACCCCTTCCAGCCCTGTCCCTGGACAAACACTGTGACAGCTGGAAGTCGGAGTCACACTAGCCCACAGAACATGGAAGAACATGGAACGAGACTACCATTTGATTTTGTTGCCTTATTTTATTAGCATCACTGCAAATAAATGGGGATCTCAGGGAGATCCCAGCACATCACAATGTCTTGCCTTGTCTTCTACCACAACCTGATGACCCCAGGATGGGGTTTTAATTAACAGCACTGTGTTGCATCTACTTATTATAAATTCTAGCACTTCTTTAAAAAATCTCTCCAAAACCTGCCTAAATCCGAGTAGCGAGTGCCCTTATAAACACTTGCTAATTTTGTACTTTTTCATACTTCTGCCCCTTTCGTTCAATGCCCATTTAAGAATATAACAGTTAAGACTTGTGAGCAAGTGATCCACAGCCATCTACAACATTTCACATTACAGATATGTCATAAACCCAGGAGGCAAAGTAAAAATACTGCTTTTAATTTAAGAAGCCCTTCAGCAGCAAGAACATAGTAGCGTGCTTCTCATTAATTACATTATTTATCAGTAAAGCTACTGGAGGGTTCTACAAGCAGACTTGCTGCCCTTTGTTGTTCCCACCCTGTGACAGTAGCGCAAAGCATTAGCAGTTATTCATTGTTATCATCCACCATCTGGAAAGCGAAAAGTACAATGAACAGTGAAAGCCATTCACGATATTATAAATGAGACCACCCTGCCCCCTAGTGGCAGTCAAAGAGACATTTGAAAACCTAAAATATTTGAAAAAGCACTCAGAAACACAGTCATTTTGAAATATTTTAAAACTAGAAAAATTTCATAATCACGTATTAGAATTGGGGTTTAAGGACTTGCTAGAGTGCATCTGTTAGTTTTGTATCAGGCTGAAACACAAGCTCACCTTTAGTTAAGTGCTTATTACACTGCAGTCGGTGACTGATTAGAATCATAAATTGTCTTTGGTGCTTCTTGATAAGTTCAGAACAAAGATTCGTTTCTGTCTTGTTCATATAGCAATAACTGACTAGTAGACGTACCTCGGCAGCCCCTATTATGAAGTGTTACCAAAAATGTTTTACTTATTTGTACATTTTGTTTTCCCTTATCAAACAACACACAATACTCCAAATTATTCAGACCCTGTAACTCGGTGTTTAGCTGAAGCCCCTTTGGCAGAGAACAGGCTGGAGTCTTCTTGGGTCTGACATAACAAGTGTCACACACCTGGATTTGGGAATTTCCTGCCTTTCTTAGGTGGCATGGTGGCGCAGTGGGTAGCGCTGCTGCCTCGCAGTTAGGAGGCCAGGGTTCGTTTCCTGGGTCCTCCCTGCGTGGAGTTTGCATGTTCTCCCCGTGTCTGCGTGGGTTTCCTCCGGGCGCTCCGGTTTCCTCCCACAGTCCAAAGACATGCAGGTTAGGTGGATTGGCGATTCTAAATTGGCCCTAGTGTGTGCTTGGTGTGTGGGTGTGTTTGTGTGTGTCCTGCGGTGGGTTGGCACCCTGCCCAGGATTGGTTCCTGCCTTGTGCCCTGTGTTGGCTGGGATTGGCTCCAGCAGACCCCCGTGACCCTGTGTTCGGATTCAGCGGGTTGGAAAATGGATGGATGGATGGATGCCCTTCTTAATTCCCTGTGGATCCTCTAAAGTTCTGTCAGTGGACAGCTGTTTTCAGGTCTCCCCACAGATGTTTATTTGGGTTCAAGTCCAGGCTGTGGTGGGTCGCTCAAATGTATTCACAGAGCTGTCCCAAAACCCACTCCTGTGCTGTCTTTGCTTGTTGCTTAGTCATTTTACTTTTGCTTGATCATTGCCCTGTGGGAAACTGAGCCTTCAGTCCAGTCTGTGGTCTCGAGCACAATGAAGCTGCTTTTCATTTCTTATCCCTGCACTTTGCACTGTTCATCTTTCAGCGCTGTCTAGTCTCCCTGAGAAACAGCCCCACAGTCTGATGCCACCACCACCATGCTTCACCATTGGAATTGTATTCAACAAGTGATGAACGTTTCCCAGTTTCCTCCAGACATGGCACTAAACTTGATTTCATCATACCACAGAATTTTTTACAAAAAGTACCTTTTTGTGAACTCCAAATGGACTTTCATTTGTTTTCTGGACACAAGTGGAGTAGTTGTGGAAATTTCTTCCATCTCCACACAAGGTCTTTGGAACTCAGCCAGTGTCACCTCTCTTTCCAAGACCTTTCTCCCCTGATTGCACAATTTGGGTAGGTGACTGGCACTAGGAAGAACCGTGCTTGTTCCAAACATATTCCATTTAAGAATTATGATGATCACTGTGCTCTTAGAAACCTTCAGTGCTGCAGATTTATCTTTTGTAGTCTTCTTCTTATGCGAACCATGTCTGTCATTTCTGGCCTGACCATTCTTCTCATTGGGATGATCTTGTTTAGATCTCTTTCTGTCTCTGTCAGCCTTTTTGCTGTAAACAATCTCCATCCAATTTAGCATTTTCACATCGTTTAGAAAAGTATTTTCATTGGTAGTAAATGACTGAAAGTGAACATGACCTAATGATCTACTTACACTGGACATTTGCACAGCATAGACGTCTTAACCCGGGCACACACTGTGTGGTTTGGCCTGAATGCCAGCTTCATTGGTTGTCATTCCACATGCAGTATGAAAGTGGTTCTGATGCTCGTTGCATGATCAAAAGAATTTCTGTCATGACACAAATTTGAGTTGGCTGCCTTGTAGTGTGAGCAGTCTCACCTGCCAATTTTCTGATGTTGCCATTGTGAAGCCCAGGGGTGTGTACAGCCTCCCTAACCCGACACAGACAGGCAGAGACATGAGTTGGCCACACAGTACACATTTATTCACGTGGGGTAGTGCTTTTTCTCTGTCCCACACAGCACAGTACAGAAAGAACCTAACATATTCCAGCACAAAAGCCTTTCCTGCTTCTTCTTTGTCTTCTTCATCTTCTTCTTTTCCTCCACTCCTCTCATGGCAAGCTCCGTCCACCTCCTCCTGACTCTGTCTCTCTCTCTCAGGTGCTGGTTGACCTACAGTACTTCGGGCAGCTCTTCCGGGTGTGGTGGAAGTGCTTCCAACATAGGCTCATTAGTTCTCCAGGCGTCCCCTTGTAGTGGTCTAAAACCCAGTTAAGATTCACACCACCTATGACGGTGATTTATTTATTTTTTTCTGTGGGGATCCCAGGAACGCACCCAGCCTTGGCCCAACTCACGCACACTCCCTCCCAGAGACAAAGAAGCAAATGGCGTTAAAACAGAAATTGAAGAATGTATTAAACAATCATTTAAAAAAATATAACTATGCAAACTACAATGATCCCACCCCAGCTGCCACACACGATGACGGCAACAGATGTAATGAAATGATGGAGATAGATAGTCTAGAGATCCAGAGATCAGCTCGCTGCATGTGAATGTAAAGACCAGTCCTACTTCCTGATGATGACGTGTGATGTGATCAGGAGCGCTCCTTTCTTCGCAGGTCGACAGCCAATCCTAATACAGTCCTCATGCAGCAGGAAGACACCAGACTGTCCATACACCAAACAGGACAAAACAAGAATCCACAGGCATTGAATGGGTAGGCAAACAGACAGGTCACACCAGACAAGAAACAACAAAAAACTCTCCTTCTCTGTATAACTGGCCTCCTATTAAATCTCGTGCCAACCTCCTTGTCCCCAGCAGCCCTTGCGACCTCAGCTGACGACGAATCAGAGCCACTGCAGGGACTGCTGGGGGTTGAAGTTTTCACTTCCCAGTTGTGCCGCTATACCCTAGCCAAAACCTGTGGCACTGCTGCATGCCAGGGGGCTGCCCTCTAGGGCTCTGGGGGATTTAATGGTCCCCCAGATCTTCCATATTGCCCAGCTGGGCAAGGGCCCCCCAGTTGTCTGCCACACCATCAAATTTCCCAAAAATCCTATGCAGTGACTGCAGTGAGCATGCTTTGGACATATGTAGTCTGAGCACCCATGTTATGCCATGTCAATCTGACCAAGCATGAGTGTACAGTTAGAGCAAATGTACACCTGGTGACTATCATGCAGGGTGAGTAGTTGCCAGAGTACAATTCTAAAAATCTTACAAAGTGCAGTTTAGATGTATGCAGGTAAGCAACACAAGTAGAGCCATGGAAAGCAATTCTTCTATACCTGCTGTTGAAATATGTTTTTCTTATTTTGTTTGAATTGTGACTAATCACAAATTAGACTCTGTAATGAGCAGGAATCAATCAGGGAAGAGTCACGCAAATAAGAAGAAAACACGAGGGAGTTTGCTTTTCCACAAATCATTATTTTCGTACGTCCATATTGAAAATCAACACAAATGTCTGCATTTTTGAACAAAAACATGCTAGTGTGGACCAGGCCTGAGGAGTCTGATGTGGCTGACAGGTGGATCTTTATCTTTAACTAAATGGAGTCAGATCGCTCTTAACCATTTTTCCATTTCTGAGGTTGTGACGCCATCAATAATGAGAGACCAGACAAAAATCACGTTTCCTGTGTGTGGCTCCATCCCTTTCCATATTGGCTTCAAATTCTTTCTCAGAAAGACACTGCTTTGATCATTCTCTTCTTGACAGGATGTGTTTCATAAAATTATTTATTACTAATGTACTGTATTTTACACTTTATCTGAGAAATGAACAAGAGATATTATAACATAACTATGAATGTAACTGACATAGAGCAATTTGAATATTGAGATATAATTAAATACAAAGGGTGGCTCAGTAAATCCAATATGTATGAGTTCAAATTCTAATCTGGTCACTGTCTGCCTTAAATATGAATTCTGGGTTTTCTTCAGGTGTTTCCATATTTTTCCATATCCAAGGGACATGCTGTTTAGGTTGATTGGTGGGCTTAACTTTACCCAGTGTGTACAAGTATGGCTGAGTGTGCACGTTTGCTCTATGAGGGACTGGCATGCAATTTAGAGTTCATTCCTACTTTGTTGCAAGTGCTGCTGACATAGGTTCTAGCTCCTAGGCATCCTGAAATAGAATTAATGATGTCAGAAATGAATGGAATTGTAGGTACTTTAACATTTTTAATAACTTTTTTCTAATTTTGGTTCTGTACATTACCACAATAAATTTTAAATGAAACAACTCAGATGCAGTTGAAGTGCAGACTTTCAGCTTTAATTCAGTTGGGTGAACAAAACAATTGCATAAAAATGTGAGCAACTAAAGCATTTTTTGAACACAATCCCTTCATTTCAGGGGCTCAAAAGTAATTGGACAAATTAAATTGCTGGAAATAAAATGTTCATTTCTAATACTTGCTTGAAAACCCTTTGCTGGCAATGACAGCCTGAAGTCTTGAACTCCTGGACATCACCAGATGCTGGGTTTCCTCCTTTTTAATGCTCTGCCAGGCCTTTACTGCAGCGGCTTTCAGTTGCTGTTTGTTTGTGGGCCTTTCTGTCTGAAGTTTTGTCTTCAACAAGTGAAATGCCTGCTCAATTGGGTTAAGATCAGGTGACTGACCTTGGCCATTCAAGAATTTTCCACTTCTTTGCTTTAATAAACTCCTGGGTTGCTTTGGCTGTATGTTTTGGGTCATTGTCCATCTGTATCATGAAACGCCGCCCAATCAATTTGATTGCATTTAGCTGGATTTGAGCAGACAGTATGTCTCTGAACACCTCAGAATTCATTTGACTGCTTTATGGTAGACTTGGATATCGATACGCCTACCCCCTGGAGAGTGTTGTTCACTTGGGTGGCTGTTGTGAAGGGGTTTTTCTTCACCAGGGAAATGATTCTGCGATCATCCACCAATGTTGTCTTCCATGGATGTCCAGGTCTTTTTGCGCTGCTGAGTTCACCAGTGCTTGCTTTCTTTCTCAGGATGTACCAAACTGTAGATTTTGCCACTCGTAATATTGTAGCAATTTCTCGGATGGGTTTTTTCTGTTTTCGCAGCTTAAGGATGGCTTCTTTCACCTGCATGGAGAGCTCCTTTGACCGCATGTTGTCTGTTCACAGCAAAATCTTCCACATGCAAGCACCACACCTCAAATCAACTCCAGGCCTTTTATCTGCTTAATTGATAAGGACATAACGACGGACTTGACCACACCTGCCCATGAAATAGCCTTTGAGTTAATTGTCCAATTACTTTTGAGCCCCTAAAATGAAGGGATTGTGTTCAAAAAATGCTTTAGTTGCCTCACATTTTTATGCAATCGTTTTGTTCACCCCACTGAATTAAAGCTGAAAGTCTGCACTTCAACTGCATCTGAGTTGTTTCATTTCAAATTCATTGTGGTAATGTACAGAACCAAAATTAGAAAAAAGTTGTCTCTATCCAAATATTTATGGACCGAACTGTATATTGTGAAAGATTAAGGTCTTCATGACCCTTTGAACCCTCAGACTAGACGTCAGACACCAGATAAAAGTCCAAATATTGGTTTATTAATAATAATAAAGTGCACAAAGCACCCTCCTCTCCACAATACTCAATAATAAATCAGTAATTAAACAATAACCAAACCTCCACACTCCCAGACACGTTGCTACCCTTCCACCCAGCTCAGCTCAACGTTTGGGATTTCTCATCGTCCTTTTATATTCCCTGACCCGGAAGTGTTTCCCATCTTACAGTCCATGTGATTTCTTATCACTTCCGGGTCAGATAAAAAGTCGTTCTTTTCACCCCGGAACTTGCCTACGACGAACTTCCGGGTTATAGGGCACAAACAACTCTCTGGGTCTCCCTGCAGCGTCATCTGTTGGCCCCTGTGATATCATGCAGGGCTGTAAAGGAAAACTCCATCGTCCATGATTCCCTGCTGGTATTCGGAGCACTTCCATGTAGCAGGGACAGCTCCATCTGGCGGCCTGGGGGTGTTGGCCAGGGTGACAGGCCTGCCATATCCCACAATATGTACTAGTAGTAGAACGGGTTAATATTCATTTCACTTATCTGATCTTTTTTTTTTAAGTAGCATATTGACATCATTTCAAAATAGTTCAATTTGACTTGCTGTATAATTTGAAATTATTTGTGAATACCACAAAAATCAGAAAAAATGAGCCATGATGATTTATGTGTCGACAGCTCTGCCTTCTGGATTGTACTAAAGTGCCTCGTTTTAGTTGGAACAAGCATGTTTTAGACGCAGTCTTAATGTGAGTGTTAAATGACAGACCTGTGTCAAAAATAACACCCAGGTACTGTTCGGATGTTGTAGGGCTACAGCTAAGTCCATCAGCTGTCAGCTGCTTGTTGACATTAAGGTCACTTTATCCTGACACCTCTGAATTTTTTGGACTTAAACAAATGATAGTTCTTTAGCCCTCTCCTCCTGTGGTCATGCATGACATGAAATAGCAGCAGAGAATAAGAAAATCTCTCTATATCACTTCTGAGTGGCCAGAATATTTTATTTTATAAAATGTTCAGTATATAACAGTATAAAAAAAAAATTACATAGTTGCAATAATCTGCAAAAAGAAAATGCACTATTCAGGTTAAATATTTGCATATAAAACACATTTAGCCAAAACAGGAGAATTATACACAGGTGTTATGATGGTGTGATAAAGGCGCTATATAGGCGTCGACTCGACACAGACTAACACTTTTTTACACAGGTAAAAATAAACAAAAAGCTTTATTTTTCTTCAGCCGTGGGGCACGTCTTCCCCATGTCCCACAGGCCCTACACAGTCCCAAAAACACACTCTTCTTCCTCCACTACTCCACCCAGGCAGCTTCATCCTCCTCCTCCCAACTCTGGCACACTGAGTAGTGGCTGCAGGCTCCCTTTATAGCCCACCTGGAAGTGCTTCAGGTGATAATTAACCTACTTCAGGCTACACTTCCATTTGTGGCTGCATTCCAACTGGTGGCCACGGAGCCCAACAGGGATGAGCTCCAGTGTTCCACCATTGTGGCCCCGACGCAACCCAGGGGGGCTGCCACCAAGTGTTCCGGGGGACTGTAGTGTGCATCCCATGGCTGCTCCCCCGGAACTCCAGTGTCAAAGGGGCGTCCCGCCGTCTACCACAATGGTAATAATAAACCTTCGAGAACATTTTGGGAATAAAAGTGTGTTGCTGCACCAACCACATAACAAACCACCTCAAGATCCCAAATTAGGACCCAAGTGCAGCTGTGCAACAGGTGACACCTCAGCAGCATATGAGTTCAAATGGAGTGGAACAGGGTGAGGTTTTGTTTTGTTTTTTTTTTTTGTTTTTTTTACAGAGGGTGAAGTGCCAATCCTGCCATCCACCCCCAAGTTTTCCCTGTAAGTTGGAGGACCTTCTTGCAGATTAACATCATACCTAGGATGGAGCGATTGCAGGTTAAGGGTCTTGCTCAAGGGCCCAATGGAGTAGAGTCACTTCTGGCATTTATGAGATTCGAACTGACAACCTTCCCGAATGCTGCCAACACTCTGCCCTATAGGATTAGGATATCCATCCATCCATTTTCCAACCCGCTGAATCTGAACACAGGGTCACGGGGGTCTGCTGGAGCCAATCCCAGCCAACACAGGGCACAAGGCAGGAACCAGTCCCAGGCAGGGTGCCAACCCACCACAGGACACACACAAACACACCCACACACCAAGCATACACTAGGGCCAAGTTAGAATCGCCAATCCACCTAACCTGCATGTCTTAGGACTGTGGGAGGGAACCGGAGCGCCCGGAGGAAACCCACGCAGACACGGGGAGAACATGCAAACTCCACGCAGGGAGGGCCTGGGAAGCGAACCCGGGTCCCCAGGTCTCCCAACTGCGAGGCAGCAGCGCTACCAACTGCGCCACCGTGCCGCCCAGATTAGGATATACATTTTTTTTATTTAGATGAAACACAGGTTAGTTAAGCAACTTGTTCAACATCACTTAATGCTCCCTAGGTGGAGACTGACAGGGTTTATTATCCTTTCTATTGAACCTACGCATTCACCTATAGATTCCGCAGTGCAACAATGGAATCCAAACATGGCTGGGGTTTCAGTCCATTGTAGGACACACACACACACACATCTAAAAGCAAACTGGATGAGCCAGAGGGGAACCCACATAGACTGGGAGAGGTGCAAATGCTACACCATGACAGGGTCAAGATCTGAATCCAGAACTCTGAAGCTTCTACCCACCATGGCTGTTCACTTTGTGTTAGAGCATGTGGACTGTAAAGTTACTTATGCCACAATACTGTTTGCAGACTTCAGTTCAATATTTAACATTGTTGTCCCAGAAAATTTGTTAACTAAACTTTTACATATGCTACCATCTGTACATGTATTTGCAGTTTTTTGACAAACAGTAGACAGTGAGCCGCCACTTCTTGGCTTCTTACTATATCAGCACAGGTGCACCTCATGGCTGTATCCCTTCTCCCTATTCTCTCTATTCCCTGTACACCAATGACTGCAAATCCAATGACTCTTCAGTACAAATCATTATGTTTTCTAATGACACCACTACAGTTGACTCCATTTAAGTGCACGGCCTCCAGACGAGATCGGCACATGCTCTTAAGCGGAGCGTGTGCTTAATAGAAGTGCAACATGTCAGTCCTGAAAGTTGACCATTCAGTTACCCCACCTACTAGCCTAGTTAAATGCAATAAAATATTCATTAAATAAACTATGGTGAAAAATATAGTGGATACATGTATAATACATACATACACATTAACTGCTCAGGTGTACGTGTATTGTACCTGTACTGCACTGACAATACATAATACAAATAGTTGCATGTGTCCAAATGTCAATCAATCAGGCCTACATTTTACAAAAATAATCAGTCGTTGTTTTCTGCACGCTGTTCACACGATTCAGGCTGTATATGTGATTACTGAGGCTGTAAAACTGTCCATAGTCCTGACAGCTGTTTATCTCCAGATACTGTAACAACGCAGCATGCGTGGGGACTTCAGTGCGTCCGTGAAGGAAACAGTCTCTGCAGGTGGCTCCTTAATTGCACTGGCAGAAGCAGTATCCTCCTCTCCGAATGAGTCTCAGTTGTCGGCAGTGTGTGCTTAATGACTACTGTACAGATCTCGGTATCAGTGCTGTCAGCTGAACAATCCGCCTTCAGCCGGATATAGAAAAGCGGGGCTACTTACATCATCGCACGCTAAATACTTTATTTGAGCGTGTCAATCAATATCGTTGTTTGACTAGTGGATGTGAAGAGAACGTGCAGTTAACTGGAGTGAATTTGGCTGTAGAGAATAGCAGTGGGATCAATAATGCACACGCGCTTAAACAGATTGTGTGCTTATCACTCTTGCGCTTATCCGAAGTTATTGACCATTTACTTGACTTTATACAAATAGGAACCATGCAAGTCACATGCAGCTAAGTGGAGCGTACGCCTAAATGACGTACACTTAAGTGGAGTCGACTGTATTAATAGTGGATTATCAAATAAATGGTATATACAAAGGAGGTGACTCGTCTTGTGTTTTGCCACATTAGCTGCTACTCAATGACCCAAGACAGTGGAAATGGTATTTGACTTTCGCAAGCAGCAGTTACACCCTGTCCCTCTAGAAATGAATGATTCTGCGGTCTATATGGTAGAATCCTTCAAATTGTTAGGCACATTTATCACATACAATCTCACTTGGGACAATAACACCGATTCTATCAATACACGCTATGGCGTACAGCCGTGGCCGGGGGAGGGAGCTTGTCTAGAGCGTTACCATGTAGCGGTGCTACATGATTAACGTCGTCTTAAACGTATTCTGTGCTGAGTCGTGTCTTTCGTGACATTGTTCTGTTTACATGGTCTGTGACCATGCAGTGGCGTAGAAAGGTGGGTGCGGTGGGTGTGGACTGCACCGGGTACCAGTTCTGAGGGGGTGACAAAAAATTGGCGGTTTTGCATTAATGCGCCTTTTTGTTACATAAAATAACATGTCAAATAATTTACATGGGCTTTAACAATCCCTAATTGCAGCAAATTGCGGGTGAACGATGTGATGCTGTAATGATTTAGTATTATTGTGTGGTGCGTCGGGGGGAGGGGGTGTTCTGTCTCGTTTCTTTTGAACTGTGCTGGTGCTCAAGTTAACAAACAACCAGTCCTGTGACTTATTGTCCTCATCCCTGCCACAAATATATCATCGTTCTGTGCAACAAGATGATATTTTTAACCTGAACATCATAATATAGTCGGCGCAAAACGTTTTAGACAGTGGGATGGGTAGGTATTGTCCACTCTAGAACTGACCATAAAGAACACAAGTTTACTTTACGATCGTTCTATGAGCGAACGGACAACATCTCCCTCCCCATCCCACTATTTTAAGGCCCCCATATATATACGAGCCGGGACACACGACGAAATCATGTGTCACAATTCTGGTTAATTGGCAATTAGGCGTAATCTTGCTGGCGTGCTTTCTGCAGATGGTATCCTTACAGAAATTCCACGCCTAAGAAGATTTCTAAAAGCCGCCAAAGTTCCAAAAGAACAGTCTCTTGGTTGGACTTCCTTAAGATTCTTAGAGTTTGTCGTTGAATATGAACTTTTAGACTGTGTTCCCAATCTCACTTTAGCATTAAGATTTTTCTTAACTTTATGTGTTTCTGTTGCATCATGTGAGAGGAGTTTTTCGAAACTCAAACTAATTAAGAATTATCTCTGATCTGCTATGAACCAAGCACGACTCTCTAGCTTAGCCATTTTGTCTATTGAAAATAGTGTAGCTGAAAGTACCGATTTTGATGACGCAATTTCAAAATTTGCAGAACAGAAAGTGAGAAAGAGGAGATCTAAGTATCTTGTTAAAGTATAGTTTGTTGGATTAGAGCCTAGAGAATGAAACTTGTAAACAATTGAGTTTTCATTAAATTGTATTATCCATATTACTAACCGAGAATGCTAAACCGGATGGCATGGACGCAGGTACACGGCGATGGAACCATGAGATGTACTGCGCAGGCGCGTACAGCGCGCGTCTCATAAACCGCACGCGGAGTTGTATCCACCACGCATGAAGGCCCAAAAACGAAAGAGCTCAACTGACGTGAATGAGAAATGAAGCAACAACATGCCCATGGCTAACGACTACCGACACAGCCACACAAAAAGAGGACTCTGAGCTGCAGCCCAGATTCAAACAGAAGAGGCTACGGAGGCCCCATGGGTCCATAAAGTACGGAAGGCGCAGGCGTCACCGCTATATTGTGAGTGGCACTACTGCGGAGTGAAGGCACAGGCGTCACCGCCATATTGTGAGTGGCACTACTGCGGAGTGAAGTTAGGAATAATGTGCTGCTTGGGATTGTACAGACCGCTGAACGCTTTACACCGAATTCAAACACAATACAGCTCAACGATACAAACCCGAGCCCACCTAGATAACATCAATGAACGCAGGCGCCTACAACGCGCGTCTGAAACTGCGGAATCAAAGCAGGCACGGGTTCAAAACAAACGAGCTCGACTGACGGATATACAAACACGAGCCCGGCAGGATAAAATCAATGAACGCAGATGCCTACAACGCGCGTCTGAAATGCCGCAAGCAAAGCGGGCACGGCTCCAAGATGAACGAGCTCGACTAATGTATTTCAGGATACCCAACGCCGGGGGTAGGCAAGCGAAGCGAGCAGGGGGCGGAGGCCCCCTTGTAATAATAATAAAGTTATGCACTAGGTACTATCACTATGAAAAAAGATTTCTTACATTGTACATTAAACTGGCTTATTAATAAAAAGGCATTTTACATTTTTTTTAATTCATAAAAAATTGTTTACAAAATAATTAACATTATACCCTCTTTACATAACCAATTGAATAAAATAATTGCTTTCTCAATAAATTTCATTTTATATTTTGGATATGGGAGTGACAAATTTATACTCCGCAACGGGTGCCACCAGACCTTGCTACGCCACTGTGACGATGGGGGATAACAAAAGGGGAAGGATAATGCCATGGAACTGTGGTCCCTCATGATAGTTTGTCCTGTCAATCCCATCATTTGCATCTGGGTCATTTACTATTTAAACAAGAGGACAAAAAGAAGGAAAATATCCCGTCTACCACACTGACACTTTGTTGCAGAGCTAAGAGAGAGCATCGATCGAATCACTTACACCTTCTCCTGCTTGCTGCTTTCAACGGCAACTTCACCATTGCAACGCAAAAAACCCCGGGGTTCCTGATTACGCCAAGATGCTGAGGATAAGAATGGTGAGACTGTTTTTTTGTCAATTGGGAGAGGAGCAAGCTTCATTTTCATCTATGTATAATTGCTGTAGGACATTTTTCAGCTTAACAAGGTTCACAATCACTATTCATTTTCTGTTTAATCTTCTGTACTTTTATTGCATTTCGTGTTTTCGTGTGTCTTATTTGTTTCATGTGCAGTGTGTGGTCAAGGGAGGGTTTGTGTTGTATATTAGTTTTTTTTTTACTGCATCTTTTTATTATTATATTCTGTCGGTCACTTTTGGGGGTGGGAGTGATGTGGGAGCTTTGGAGGGAGTGAATTATATATTGTTCTGTTGTTTTGTTTCTTATCACTATTAGTATACATATACACATTATTTTACAGACTGTTTGCTTTATGATTAGTTAACCATTGATTGGAGAAGTTTATTTGGAAGAAGTATGGCTTGTTGGGTCTAACGTTCCACAGCTTGCCAGGCCACAGGTCTTGGTGGTGTCGCTGCCGTTCCGGGTGAGTGGGTTGGCCATTACAGCCTCCCCCGGAGCGTTAGGTGGTAGACCCCCTGGGTTGCAGAGGTGCCTCAGAATCTCACAGGGCTCTATGGGAGTTGGAGTTTGGTTCTGCCCATTTGGGTTCCATGGGTGCCACCAGGGGATGCTGCAGCTGCTGCTGAGCCCTTAATTGCTGAGCTTCCGCAACAATCTCCCAGAACTAGGTCAACAGGCACCTGGAGCACATCTGGGCGCCTTATAGAAGGAGCCAGCAGCCACTACTCTGGGAGCCAGAGTCGGGTGAGAGAAAACAAAGCTTGCCAGGAGTAGAGGAAATGAGAGAAGAACAGAGAGAAAGAAGAGAAGTGTGCTCTTTGCTTGTGACTCTGCTGTATCCCCGTTTCCCATGAGAGAAAAAAAAGAACAATAAAAGCGGATGCTTACACTTGTGTCCCACGTCTGTCTGTGTCGGAGTGGGGGCGGCTGGTGTGCCCCCTGGTGGGCCACAACGCACACATGCTATCACTTGCACATCTCCTTTATGATTGCATTATTTTGTAACTGTTTATATTTTATATTGTTTAGCTTACTATATGTGATTTGTACATTATGTGATTTGTGTTATGCTCTAAGCAAATCTAAAGCTACAAAGTTAAATTTCTGAACATTAAGTTAGGGTGAATACAAGTAATTTTGATTTTGATTCTTTAGGGCAAACAAAACTAACATTTAGTGATCTCAAAATTCATTTTAAGATATCTCAAAATGCTTACTGTCATTAAGTAATTGTAAGTTTTCATTTGTGTTACCTTTAAATGTGCTCCTCTTTTCAACATGTGCCAATTTTCTTATACACCGATCAGCCAAAACATTAAAGCCACCTACATAATACGGTGCAGGTTCCTGTTGTGCTGCCAAAACCTCTCTGACCCATCGAGGCATGGACTCCACAAGAGCTCTGGAGGTGTTTTGTGGTATCTGGCACTGAGACGTTAGCAGCAGATCCTTCAAGTCCTTTAAGTTGTAAGGTGGGGCCTCCTTAGATCGGACTTGTTTTTCCAGCTCATCCCACAGATGCTCAATTGGAATTAGATCTGGAGAATCTGGTGGCCAAGTCACACCTTGAACACTTTGTCGTGTTCCTCAAATCATTCTTGGACAATTGTTCTAGTGTAGCAGGGCACGTTATCCTGCTGAAAGAGGACACTGCCATCAGGGATTGCTGTCAGGTGTGTAGAACAGAACTCTGGGCCCTATATACAACCAATTTCTACAACCAAGCCTCTACTGGCTTGTCTTCTTCCCAAAGTGCATTCTGCTACCATCTTTCCACCAGTAAACAACACACACAAACCCGGCCAACCACATGATCTGAAAGAAAATGTGATTCATCAGACCAGGCCGTCTTCTTCTATTGCTTCATGGTCTAGTTCTCACGCCCATTTTAGGTACTTTCAGCAGTGGACAGGGGTCACCATGTCCACTCTAACTGGTCTACAGCTATGCAGCCCCATGCACAGTAAGCAGTGATGCGATGTATGTTCTACCACCACCTGTTTCTCATGGCCAGCAATATGTTTTTCATCAACTTGTGCTACACTGACTGTTCTGTGGGATCAGACCCAGTGGTTTAGCTTTTGCTCCCCACATGCAATAATGTGACTTGGGCACCCATGACCCTGTTGCCAGTTCACCAGTTATCCTTCCTTGGAGCAGTTTTAGTAAGTAGTAAACACTGCATACCGGAAACACCACACATGCCATTGTCAAAATATTCTAACCCAATCATCTAGTCTTCACAATTTGGCTTTGTCAAAGTCGTCCAGATCCTTACACTTGCCAATTTTTCCTGCTTCAAACACATTACCTTCAAGAACTGAGATTGCTGCCTAAGATATCCCACCCCATTGACAGAAGCCATTGTAACAAAATAGTCAATGTTATTCGCTTTACCTATTAGTGGTTTTAATATTGGAGCTGATCGTTGTATTTTCATGGGAATAGTCATTCTGTGTACTGTTGCTGTCTTGGTTTTTGTTTGCAGTGTCTTACTTTGTGTTATGTTACTTACGACAAACAGTGCTTAACATACGCAGTCCCTTTTATTCAAGTATTGAGATACAAATTGTGAAACAACGTTTTCTATTTTGTGTTGGATACATTTCCTGGTAGTGAGGGTACTGATTTTTGAGTATGTTTATTTCTTGTGTCTTGGGTTTGTTTCTCAATGTTGATCCATTCTACTCCTACAGTTCTCGTTTTAAACCTCTGTTTTCTAAATCTCACAAGTAAAAAAAATTGTAAGTGGTCTCCCCTAAACTTTCTCGTATACTCAGATATGGGGATGGATATTTCAGGAGTAAACCGCAAGACAATGATTATATTTTTTTATACTATGTACATTAAAGAACCATCAGCAACAAATCAAATCAAATTAATAATATATTGAACAATTATTATAAAAGTAAAGTTGAAAAAATCAGACTCTGCAGCAGCATGAATAAAAGGTAAAGCAGCACTTCCGATTAGTGAAAATAGCCCAAAAGTTGATAGAAATCTACATTTTGTACCTAATACTGGTGTGCAAAATTTGGTTGACTGAAGTGAAAGTGATTTGGACCCAAACTGGAAGATCATGCAGTACCTAGACAGACTGATAATGAAACTGTGGGCAGTGTGATGTCATGGTTAAGGCTTTGAACTTCAAGTGCTGAGGTTGTGGGTTCAAATCCCACTACTGACACCACTGTGTGACCCTGAGCAAGTCATCTGACCTGCCTGTGCTCCAATTAGAAAACCAAACAGGAAATGCAACCAATCGTACCATAAATGTTGTAAGTCACCTTGGAAAAAGTTTGGGAAGTCCTCTCAGCCTGCATAATAATTTACTTTCAAAAAAAAAAGATAACAGTGGTATATCTTTCATTTCCTAGGAACATCTGAGTACTGGGGTGTTTTCCGAACAAAAATATTTAGTGAAGCAGTATTTAGTTGTATAAAATTAAATCAAATGTGAAAAACTGGCTGTGCAAAAATTTGGGTTCCCTTGTAATTTTGCATGTAACTGCTCAATGCTGATTACTTGTAACACCAAATTGGTTGGATTAGCTCGTTAAGCCTTGAACTTCATAGACAGGTGAGTCCAATCATGAGATATAAAGGTATTTAAGGTAGTCAAGTGCAAGTTGTGCTTCCTTCCCTTTGACTCTCCTCTGAAGAGTGACAGCATAGGATTCTCAAAGCAACTCTCAAAAGATCTGAAAACAAAGATTGTTCAGTCTTGTGGTTTAGGGCAAGGCTACAAAAAGCTATCTCAGAGGTTTAAACTGTCAAGTTTCAACTGTAAGGAATGGAATCAGGAAATGGAAGGCCACAGGCACAGTTGCTGTTAAACCCAGCAGGTCTGGCAGGCCAAGAAAAATACAGGAGTGGCACATGTGCAGGATTGTGAGAATGGTTACAGGCAACACACAGATCACCTCCAAAGACCTGCAAGAACATCTTGCTGCAGATGGTGTATCTGTACAGTGGTGTGAAAAACTATTTGCCCCCTTCCTGATTTCTTATTCTTTTGCATGTTTGTCACACAAAATGTTTCTGATCATCAAACACATTTAACCATTAGTCAAATATAACACAAGTAAACACAAAATGCAGTTTGTAAATGGTGGTTTTTATTATTTAAGGAGAAAAAAAAATCCAAACCTACATGGCCCTGTGTGAAAAAGTAATTGCCCCCTGAACCTAATAACTGGTTGGGCCACCCTTAACAGCAATAACTGCAATCAAGCGTTTGCGATAACTTGCAATGAGTCTTTTACAGCGCTCTGGAGGAATTTTGGCCCACTCATCTTTGCAAAATTGTTGTAATTCAGCTTTATTTGAGGGTTTTCTAGCATGAACCGCCTTTTTAAGGTCATGCCATAGCATCTCAATTGGATTCACGTCAGGACTTTGACTAGGCCACTCCAAAGTCTTCATTTTGTTTTTCTTCAGCCATTCAGAGGTGGATTTGCTGGTGTGTTTTGGGTCATTGTCCTGTTGCAGCACCCAAGATCGCTTCAGCTTGAGTTGACGAACAGATGGCCGGACATTCTCCTTCAGGATTTTTTGGTAGACAGTAGAATTCATGGTTCCATCTATCACAGCAAGCCTTCCAGGTCCTGAAGCAGCAAAACAACCCCAGACCATCACACTACCACCACCATATTTTACTGTTGGTATGATGTTCTTTTTCTGAATGCTGTGTTCCTTTTACGCCAGATGTAATGGGACATTTGCCTTCCAAAAAGTTCAACTTTTGACTCATCAGTCCACAAGGTATTTTCCCAAAGTCTTGGCAATCATTGAGATGTTTCTTAGCAAAATTGAGACGAGCCCTAATGTTCTTTTTGCTTAACAGTGATTAGCGTCTTGGAAATCTGCCATGCAGGCCGTTTTTTGCCCAGTTTCTTTCTTATGGTGGAGTCGTGAACACTGACCTTAATTGAGGCAAGTGAGGCCTGCAGTTCTTTAGACGTTGTCCTGGGGTCTTTTGTGACCTCTCGGATGAGTCGTCTCTGCGCTCTTGGGGTAATTTTGGTCGGCCGGCCACTCCTGGGAAGGTTCACCACTGTTCCATGTTTTTGCCATTTGTGGATAATGGCTCTCACTGTGGTTCGCTGGAGTCCCAAAGCTTTAGAAATGGCTTTATAACCTTTACCAGACTGATAGATCTCAATTACTTCTGTTCTCATTTGTTCCTGAATTTCTTTGGATCTTGGCATGATGTCTAGCTTTTGAGGTGCTTTTGGTCTACTTCTCTGTGTCAGGCAGCTCCTGTTTAAGTGATTTCTTGATTGAAACAGGTGTGGCAGTAATCAGGCCTGGGGGTGGCTACGGAAATTGAACTCAGGTGTGATACACCACAGTTAGGTTATTTTTTAACAAGGGGGCAATTACTTTTTCACACAGGGCCATGTAGGTTTGGATTTTTTTTCTCCCTAAATAATAAACACCATCATTTAAAAACTGCATTTTGTGTTTACTTGTGTTATATTTGACTAATGGTTAAATGTGTTTGATGATCAGAAACATTTTGTGTGACAAACATGCAAAAGAATAAGAAATCAGGAAGGGGGCAAATAGTTTTTCACACCACTGTATATCGTTCTACAATTCAGCGCAATTTGCAGAAAGAACATCTGTATGGCAGGGTGATGAGAAAGAAGCCCTTTCTGCACTCACACCAAAAAAACAGAGTCGCTTGTTGTATGCAAATGCTCATTTAGACAAGCCAGATTCATTTTGGAACAAAGTGCTTTGGACTGATGAGACAAAAATTGAGTTACTTGGTCAAAACAAAAAGCACTTAGCATGGCTGAAGAAGAACACCGCATTCCAAGAAAAACACCTGCTACCTACTGTCAAATTTGGTGGAGGTTCCATCATGCTGTGGGGCTGTGTGGCCAGTTCAGGGACTGGGGCCCTTGTTAAAGTCGAGGGTCGGATGAATTCAACCCAATATCAACAAATTCATCAGGATAATGTTCAAGCATCAGTCACAAAGTTGAAGTTATGCAGGGGTTGGATATTCCAACAAGACAATGACCCAAAACACAGTTCGAAATCTACAAAGGCATTCATGCAGAGGGAGAAGTACAATGTTCTGGAATGGCCGTCACAGTCCCCTGACTTGAATATCATTGAAAATCTATGGGATGATTTGAAGCAGGCTGTCCATGCTCGGCAGCCATCAAATTTAAATGAACTGGAGAGATTTTGTATGGAGGAATGGTCAACAATACCTCCATCCAGAATCCAGCCCCTCATCAAAGGCTATAGGAGGCATCTAGAGGCTGTTGTATTTTCAAAAGGAGGCTCAACTAAGTATCGATGTCATATCTCTGTTGGGGTGCCCAAATTTATGCACCTGTCTAATTTTGTTCTGATGCATATTGCATATTTTCTGTTAATCCAGTAAACTTAATGTCACTGCTGAAATCCTACTGTTTCCATAAGGCACGTCATATATTAAAAGGAAGCTGCTACTTTGAAAGCTCAGCCAATGAGAAACAAAAATCCAAAGAATTAAGAGGGGTTCCCAAATCTTTTCATATGACTGTATTTTAAAGAACAGTAAATTATATTGATCTTCTAATCATTTTTACTCACAAATTATAAGTTTTAAGTACTTGTAATTCCCCATGAAACAGTCAAGAAAAAACTCAACTCAAAATTTAGCCATTTATATTAAAAGAAAGAAGACTGTTTTTTTCCCTTTAAATATTTAAAGCTTCTTTTAAAGCGAAGTATTTATCTTTGGCAGAAATCTGGACCAGCATGACATTTGACTTTGGCTCTTCCCAGACGACTAAAGTTCAGACCTTGACAACAGTTGGAAAAGACGGCTCGTTCATTGGAAGGAGACCCCAAAATATTTGTTATTCTTCACACAAATATTTGCACGATGCCCCAGCTCACATTTAACCTCTGTTAAAAGTTGTCCAACAGCTTCCTTTAAGCACAGTTTGGGATTTTCGTGTGACCATGAAAACATGCTTGGAATGTAAGCACCGTGCGCTCCGCTCCTCGTACTCTTAGACGCTGCAATATCTCCCTCTTGCAAAGACGTGCTTTTACATCTGGTGCACATATGAAACTGGACAAATGAAAATAAAAAATAACTTGCTATAAATGGTCATAATGCTTGGCTGAAGTCAGGCTTCACAGAGGCACGCTGAGACCTCACAAGTCTACAATCCTGGGTTCAAATTCCAACCCATGCACTCTATTTTGAAAATTGACTTGTTCTTCCTCAGTGTTTGTGCATTTTTTTTATCTGATACTTTCCTACCAAATACCAAAGAAGTTTGGGCTGGGGGGCAATGAGTATGCTGAGTTGCCCCTATAGGATAGAATCTGCCCTGTAATATTGTAGCTTTGCATTCAGAAGAGAAGTTTGATGCCCGGTGATGTTGGGATCGGCTCCCTGACCCTGACCTAAAATATGTGAGTGTCATAATGGATGAATTGATGACTTCCACCAATAAAGACATAGCCAGCATTGTTCAGAATGTCACCTAGTCCACTTGGCATGGTATCAGCACCATAAAAAGAGATTAACACAATGCAATGCCAGTTTCAGAATAACAGAGTGGCAGTCAATTATCACTCAATTATGGGCTGAACTTAAAATAAAAAAATTAAAATAATGTTTGAACTTGTAAGCAATAATGAACAGGGTCCAACAGTCTGGCAGTGTATTAACAATTTATTATACTGTAAGTGCAGGGTTCTGATCCCATGCCTGGTCATCATCCATGTGGAGGTACCATATTCTCTATGTTTCTGTAAAATTAGTATCCTAAGCTATCCTAAGTAGGAGTAATGCTGAGCAACTTCATAATATATAATGAAAAGGTGCATTTTCAAAAGACACCTAAGCACAAATAAATTGAGTGCAATACAATGTGGCCGATAGCTGGGGCCCTTACTCGACTGATGACGCCCTGATTATGGAAAGACTGGGGGAGAGAGTATTTCCAGGACAGTTTCTGCCCATGCACCGACTGAGGGCAGCCCCCTAGGTTTCCAGTGGAGACATGGGTCATGAGCATGGGAGCTCAACCCCCTCCAGCTCGACCCTTGTGGGAGAAACCACTGCCCCTTCGCCCGCCTGGCTGAGGGCTCATGGTGTCTCCGCTCCTCAGCAGCATAGCCCTCCCGTGCCCTCAGGCTGACGGGCTTATGCTGTCCTCTATCACGAGTTCCCGTTTTCTTCTTTTGGGTCCTCCTCTATCTCTGGGGTGCACTGACGGTCTGAGTCCCTATATTGGAAGCAGAGGGACAACTCCACATCTGTACCCCTTTAGACGGTTGCGAGACCGGCATCGGCAGACAGGCGAGGTTGTTTGGCAGCCGACATCCACCAGCTGCCTCCCCACATGGTCCTCTGCCACGCTGTCGATCATTGCAGCAGCGTCTCGTGTAGTGGGCGGAGCGGCCTGGCAAGCAGTACTGACCATGACTGCGGCCTGCTGCTTACCGCACTCCCCTTTCCTTTACAGGACAGGCCTTACTCACCTGTACCGTTGTGTCCTGTAGGCCGGAGGATGACGTACCACGCGTCCGAAGCCACACGGTAATGGCTCCCAACAGGGTGGCGAGCTTCTTCTCTAATCCCTCCTTTGTCTCCGGAAGGACCTGAAAAACTTTAGCAAGGGACTGCAGGTGTAGGAGAATGGCCTCCACCTCCCGTACAGTCCATGAAAAGTTACTACTGTCAGGTTCCCCTCGCCCTCACCCACCGACCGCGAGCCATCAAGGCCGTGTGGATTCCCCACAGGTCCCTTGGGTAATCCCGAGGTTTGGGGGAAAAGGCCAGCATGTCGTCCCCTCCTGCCAACCTTCCTCGGCAGGCAACTGACACATGCCCTTCCCCCCTTTACCTGCTTCAGGGAGGATCTCCTGCTCCACTAGCGGGGACACCGCGTCGGGAAGCTCGTCCTGGTTCTCCACCCCCAGCCAATGGATCGGGCCGAAGGGAGGACACAGCTCAGCCTCGCTCTCTCCCGAGCTCGCTCCGTTGTCACGCCATGGACCCATGCCCTCAGGCCACCATCAGGTGCTTCGCCCCTCTGCATCTAGGAGGTAGGCTGACGCAATCGTAGAAAAACCTTCCTGCAGCCCTTCACTCTTGGGCCCGTCACCTACCTCCGACTGCAACCCGTGATGTTGGTTAGCGTGGCAGCGTCTGGTGGCTGACTTCTGTTTCTGCTCTGCTTTTTTCTTCCCCATCTAGCGCGGTGCCTTTTGGAGCTCCTCGGTTGTCGTCCTGCGGCTCACGCTGCAGCCTCGGGCGCACTCTCTCTGCGCTGTGCTGCGCGTGCTTGCCTGCGGCCTCGGGCGTGGTCTCTCTGTGCTGTGCTGCGCGAGCTTGTCTTTGGCTGTGTCGGGAGTTCACGTAGCTGTGTCGAGCACGTGCCTCACACTGCTGCGCTTTGCTATGCCGGGTCTTCACACAACTTTTTTATGCAGGTCCCGGCCCAAATGGATGGACTGGAATCCTGCCGGCTATGCCAGTGTGAAATTGACGCTATATAGCGCCTGACCCGACACAGACTTGACATTGAGGCATGTATAAAACTCAACAAAAAAACTTTTATTTCTTTCTTCAGCTGGAGGGCACATCTTCCCCTCCAGCCACAACACAGTCCCAAGCACAGTAACACAAACCACAACCCTTCTCTCTTTCACCACCACTCCTCCACAGCTTTGTCCTCCTTCCACCCAACTCTGGCCGCTGAGTGGTGGTCACTGGCCTCTTTTATAGCCCACCCGGAAGTGCTCCAGGTGCTTGATCACCTGTTCCTGATTGCACTTCTGAGTGGGGCTGTAGAGTTGTCCAGGCTGTCTCCTGGCTCCGGGATCCATGCAGCACCCCCTGGTGGCCACCCCAGATCCCCACAGGGCTGTGGAGAACTCCATCTCCCATTCAACCCTGCATTAAACTGAGGCAGCATCGTCAGCCAGGGAGGCTGCCACTAAACGTCCCGGGGGAGGTACTGAGGAGCCCATGACTGCTCTTCCTGGAACATAAGTAGAAGGGGCGTCCCGGCTGGGCATGGGACCCGGTCGCCCGACACACTACTTTTATTTCCAAAATTGTTATTGTTATCATAATTCTTTATTTGGCAGACATATTTATTGAGGGTGCTGTATAAATTTAATATACAATGGATTCTAAAAGTGTTAATTTTCTGCATATTTTATTGTGTTGCAGGTTTAATTTTTATTAAATGTGCCATTTTTGCCCATCAGTCTACTCTCACACTCAATATTCCATACTGACAAAGTGAAATGTTTTCAGAAAGGTTTCCAAATTTATTAAAAATCTCTCATTCATATAAATACTCAAACCCATAATTCAGTACTTTGTACAGTAGAAGCCCCTTTGGCAGCTTTGAGTCATATGGGAAAGTCTTAGCACACCTCCATTTGGGCAATTTATCCCATTGTTCCTGACAAATCCCCACATCAGATTGGATGACAGGTGTCCATAAACTTCCATCTTCAGGTTTCTCCACCGATGTCTTATGTGGTTTAGGTCTGGGCTTTGGCTGAACCTCTCGAGTACAATCAGAGATTTGTCCCACAGACACTCCAACATTATCTTAGGTGTATGTTTTGGGTCATTGTCATGCTGAAAGGTGAACTGTTGCCTCAGTCTGAGGTTGTTTGCACTCTGGAGCAGGTCTTCTTCAAGGACCCCTATGGATTTGGCTGCAATCATCCTTCCCTCAATACTGTTCAGTCTCCCTGTCCTTGCTGCTGAGAAGCACTCCCATAGCATAACGCTGCCACCAACATGAGCAGTGCTTGGTCTTTCCAGACATAGTGCTTGGAGTTCTGTCCAAAGAGTTCAATTGTTGTGTCATCACACCAGAAAGTCTTTTATCTCATACTTTCAGAGTGCTTTAAAGGATATTTGAAAACTCCAAGAGTGAGTTAAACACTCTACCATAGATGCTAGATTGATGGAGTGCCATCAACCAGAAGCTAACATCCCAAAGCCCTATTCAGACAGTTTTAGTTTTTTCACCTGGAGGTGGGTCAAAATCTGTACTTGGAATGGGCTTGTTTGCACCAGTGTCTCCCTGTTCTTGCCTTATGAGTACCAGTAGTTAATGTATGAATGCTGGTGCTGTGGACCACCGGGGTGCGTGCACTGCTGTGTCAGGTTGACCACAAGAAATTATTTAATACGGGTCTCCTGCCTACTGACGGCCAGGAAGTCCCATCTGGGATGCCACTTGTGGACCATCGGGGCACGTACAGCCACCCTAACCCAACACAGACACAGGCAGACACAAATTCCAGTCCAACACACATTTACAGCTGTGGAGCATTTTCTCTCTCCCCACAGCACAGTACCTAAGCACAATATAAATCTTAGTCCTTTACTCTTCTCTTCTCTTCCTCTCTCTTCCGTCCTTCTGCCTCCACTCCATCTCAGGCAAGCTTCGTCCACCTCCTCCCAACTCTGGCTCTCAAATATTCAGTGCTCCAGGTGGTTCATGAGTGTTAGCTGGAATCCCCTAGTGTCCCAGCGAAGGTAATGCCTCACCGATGCTCTATCCACCGGTCCTTCTGTTCCGTTGGTTTCCCGGCCAGGTAATGGCTGTGGTCGCTCGTTACAGTGCATACCATCAGCTTGGACCACATTAACAACCTATGTTTATAACAACAGTATGTTTGCTTGCACCTCCAAGGATGAACCCTGTGACGGTCCAGGTAAGCCATAGCTGCCATCAAGTCCTTGAAACCCAAGACTGCTGCTAGGCATGACTGGGATAAGCCACGCAATGAGGACACATAGTAATAACAGAGGAAGGTGCCAAGTGTAGTAGTACCTTTTATTTCCAAATCCAAACAAAGGGCAAACGATGCAGGTGCTTTTTCCATTATGAATAAATAATCCTTAATAAAAGCAGGTGTGCTTGTGGATGTTAAAATGTGTCAGCAATTAATTAACAGTAAATAATTCAAATATAAAATCGTTGTCTGTGATGATCTAAGTGGACTCCATGCCACCTTGTCTCATCTTGGAATCTCTCCACGCAAAAACCATCTATAGTAATGAACGGAGATGAGCTGGGCAAATGAGGACACATACATCCAGCAAGTTGGATGGGTTGGTGCTAAAAGTGTTCAGTGCTTTTACGAAAACCAGAAGAACAAGCAGTGTCCCATAAATGTGCTGTGCAACAAATGATCTTCAATAAATAGTCAACAAATAAATAATCCAATAAAATTGAGGTTAAAATCAAAGGCTATCCCTTAAAAGCACATAAACCCCAATGCTTCCTTCTTCAACACAATGTTTCCTCTGCTTACCCACAGCCAGAGGAGACGTCCTTCCGAAAGGTGTATCAACCCTAAATACCTGACTCGGGTGTCCATTGCTGGTCCTTCAGCATCACTGGGGCACCACAGCACGTATCCCGTCACCAGTCCTTTGGCGTCACAAAGGATAAAATCAATCAATAAATAAGAACTTCATTTAACAACTTCCAGTTTCAGACAAGACTTCAATGGTCCTTGTGCCATCAATATCTGACAGCTCCCCCTGGTGGCACCCACAGTACCAAGAAGGCAGCCCCATGAGACCACAATTCCCATGTTGCCCTATGGAAATCCATACTGGGGCTTGCTAGAGTACTGAGTGATGTTTTGCCCATAGGAGACGGTCATCCACTGCCCTGTCCTTCAAGACTGCCAAACCCATCCAGTGGGTCCTTCTATGGCTGCTGGGAACCCGAGTATAGCTGTCCGTAACCACGTCGTGGAATGGAAGGGGAGTATCACACCTTCCTCGCTGACCTTCCTTTATCAAGGCCTCTTGGCCAGGCAAGTAAACAGATTCCATCTTGGCTGGGATGCCTATCCATATCTCACAGTATTGATTCACATAGGACTAGTTCTTTTTTCCTGACATTTTATAGAAGGTAAAAGTATTTGTAGTCTTTACTGAGACATGAATGTGCAGTTTGTGAAAAGTTACTCACATGAGTGATTCAGATGGGACTAAAATTACAGAGTGTGGGGAACAGCCTGGACACAGACAGGTAGACATGATGGTTTCACCGCACACACGTTTATTATACTGTACATCATTTACAGGTTATGAAGTGCACAAACCCAGTGCCTCGGCACCAATCACCCCTTCAGTCCTTGGCCACACAACACAATGCCTTCTCAGTCTCTGGTCCGCCTCCAGCTCCGTCCTACTTCCACCCGACTCTTGCCAATGAATGGAGGGAGGCGGCCCCTTTTATACACCCTGGATGGGCTCCAGGTGCTTCCCGACACCCTTGTGTGGCGGAAGTGCCGGCTGCGCAACCAGAAGGACTCCGGGTGTCCCTGCTCCTCTTCCCCCCAGCACTACCGGGTGTGGCGGAAGTGCTGAGGTCCAGGGCTCCCAAGGCATTGGGGCGCCCCCCTGGCAGTGGCCACGGGCCCCTACAGGATTGAGCTTCCCAGCTCTGTACCCGTGGCCCCCAAAGCAACCAGGGCGGTCGCCCCCTCGTGTTTTCTAGAGGAGGCACAAGCCCTCCTCCGGTCCTCCTGGGCATCCCGGCTGGGCATGAACCCCAGCCGGGTGCCACAAGAGGTTCTCCAATAATAATAACCTCACCTTTGGTGTTCAAAGAATCTGAATAAGGCTTTAGCTTGGGACAGATCAATCAGTTTGAAATGGGGGAAAATAAGAACTGTAATCATACACTCTGGGCCACAGTGGTACACATATTTCAAAATGCCGGTGGTTTATATTTTGCAAGACCTCCTTTCCTTCTCATTAAAAGGGAAAATTTATACCACTTGGAAATAAGAAACAGTTCACTTATTGACTCCTTCACCACACACAAATTGACATAAGTATACACATTTTTAGATAAAATGTCAACTTTTAATTATAAAATTTAGATGAGGTAAAACAGACCCAAGTGCAAAAATATCCAACGCTGGGTTATTAGTTCATCCTGTCAGCATGTCCTGTGTTGTTTTACCCTTCCAAATTATTTCACTAAACACCCTATGGATTCATTTGTTCAGGCCATATGCTTGTATTTATCTGAGTGAGAGAAAGAGAGAGAAAACTCGAGCCAAGGCAAACACAATTCATCAAGTATATTACAAGCTGTCATCAGGAGGAAAGCAAAGTCCTTTTTTTTTTCTACTTACTGTTAGACGAAATCATTAAGAGACTCTGAACGAAAGACAGGCAGTGCTTCCCGTTGGCTACCAAGAGCCATGCACACGGGTATGAAGGGCAGCTTTGTGGACAGACAAAGAGAGCCTTAACATTTGACACCACTTCCCTTTAGTGCAGAGTTCTTGACTACACTGTGAAATGCGCACAGCGCGGCATAAGTACGTCACTCTGCCGTTTTTTACTTCAGCATAAGGCCATTAAGTCAGAATGAACAAACACCAGCATGTTATATAACTTTCCACAGCAACCGATTTCAGGAGGAGGAAGTGGCACCTTTTTTTATTTAGTTTACTGGGTAAGTTTTGAAAAAAAAAAAATTGGTTAAACTTTGGCCGAGTGACAGAGTGTTTGTAAACCAAATGAAGATATGGTTTCACTTATGAAAAGCTTAAATGTGCAGAAGTAAGTCTGATTTTCAGATTACTGCATTACACTTGATGTCTTCACGTTTACACAAACAAAGAAGCCAATAAAATGGTAAATGTGGATGTGACTTTCTTCCACTCTTGTACTCTATGAAAGAACTCGTCCTGAAAAAAAAATCCTTAATTGGTAATTAGCTGTGCTACCAAAGAAAGAAAGAAAGAAAGAAAGAAAGAAAGAAAGAAAGAAAGAAAGAAAGAAAGAAAGAAAGAAAGAAAGAAAGAAAGAAAGCGAAACCCCACCAGAGGCCTGCGGTACCTGACCCTCTTAAAGGAATACTCCACCCAGTCTTCTTATATAATACGCTACTGTGGCTGTTCGTTTGTCTGTCCAGGATTTTAAATCACCTGAAGCTCGCAAAACCGTTTGACCAATTGACCTGAAATTTGGTACATATATACTACGTGACCTCTACTATCTGCTCCAAAGTTTTTATTTTTATTTTATGTTATTGTAGAATCAACCCATGGCAGTAGGCAGCAGGGCGGGCGTGTATGGGGCATGCTTATGGGCGCCGTTCTCATCCATACCACCTTCACCGTCACTTCCCCTACCTCTTCATATCATAAATCATTCTTGAGGCAGATTGAACACTTAAGTGCCAGTTTAAGTGAAAAATTAAGAAAGACGTACTAAGTAATTGCAACACAAACACAGACTTAATGGGTTTTAATGCGAAAAGATGCCGACGAAAGAAGGGAAGAAGCGGGACGCTAAGGTGGAGAAAACGAGCTGCTCACGAAGCAGCAAGCACATCAACCTCTGAGCAAACAAATGCTAAACGTACAGAGAAAGAGGATGAAAACTTTAAGTCAAGCGTGTGCCGTTACTGGTAATGATATATTTCATTATGTTACTTACCTCTTGTAGTTTATAGCATTTGGCACAAAAAAATGTTAATTTTATGTTTTCATGAAGATAGGAGAGAAAAAAAAATATGATATAGCAGAGCCAAGAGTAACCAATGCGGCACAATGACAAACGATGTGAAAATCATCCATGGAAACATCCATCACCACAAACTACATGGGGTAAATAGCTTAAAAAATTATCACTTTTGGGTGGACCATTCCTTTATATCCCTTGGTGTTAAAAACGGTTAAGCCAGAGTGTCTCTCAGGGTAAGCTGTTATGAGCCAATGTGAAGTGTTAAGAAGTAACACTTTGGACCAAGGGTGGACAATGTCAGTCCTGGAGGGCCGCAGTGACTGCAGGTTTTCATTCCAATCCAATTGCTTAATTAGAAAACAATCCTTTCCAATCTCAGACCTTATTTAATTGTATGGCTTGTGTGGGAATATCCCAAAAAAACAAGTCAAAAAAACAAGAAAAAGGTTTGGGGACCGTCCCCGTATATTGCCCTAAGACAATATATATGAAAAAACAGATCAAAAGACTTTAAATTTGCAAAGCACAATTGACAGTTTATTTTGAGAAATGGATCGTTTTTATACAAGAAGGATTATGGGATAAGGACGTTGTTGGCAGGAAGGGATGTTAGAAACAGGAACCGGAAATAACATCATCTTAGTGAATCGGAAGTGATGTGATCTTGAAGAGCCGGAAGTGATGTCATTGAGGATGCCGGCCATTTTGATGCCCGGAGACGGAGGCACTTATTTTTCTTCTGGTTTTCTGTGGAAAGAAGAAGATCCAGGTAAGTACTGTGTGACACCCATATCTCGCGATAGTTCACTCACCTTTAGGCTCTTTGACTGCCTCCTAATCGCATGTGTGTGGCACTTGTTAGTCCACAATGTTCGGTTTTTATATCGTAGACTTTTTCCTTTCCAAGGATATCATCCAACTGGTTTGAAGCCCAAAACTGGCCATTTTCAGTCTGTCACTTTATTAAACCAAACAGTGCATGATGAAGCCACACATTGTAAATGGAAACAAGTTAGATGGAGAACTGCTGGATCCTGTGTCATTTGCATCGTTTTGCTACTAAGGAGCCATTAAAAACACTGAATACAGCTGTTTAAGACTGAAATAAGCAATTAAGGGAGGGGAACCTTAACAAATGACGCAAAAAAATGTCACTTGAGCAATAAGTGCTTCATCAGCAATCATTGACTTCTCATTAAGAAACTGCAACCACTGTGGCCATCTAGGACTGACATTGCCCACCCCTGCTTTGGACAGTATTGTGTTGCTATCTAGTGAATAAAATAATATTATGCTGCAAAAAATCATGAATATTTTGATGGGTTTTGATGCTCTATGGTAAATCATCAGTACTCATGAGTGGTGCTGAGCCTTTAACCAAAATACACAGTGGGGTGTAAACGAGAAGCTGTAAAGAGAACAACAAAATGAAACTGAACTATTAGTTCAATCAAGCGATATGAGTGTTGTGTCTCAGGCAGGATTCATCTCCTGACTGGGCTTCAAATTTTTATTTTATGTCTCTTTTGTCCATTTTTGTATTCTTTTGTTTATATTAATATTGCTTTTGTTTATTATTTGCATTATTCTTTGTTTTTTATATTGCCTGTCTATCTAAGCCATTGTTATGTGTCTTGTATTCTGTGGATGGACCACCTGCCCATCACTGCCAGGAACAGCCCTCAACCCTATAATGGCGAGTGTTTCTGACAGTTCTTGGTGGTTTATTTGAATGTGCTAGGGAGCTGGTGAGTGTTTATTGTGTCTTATGATTATTCTGTTTTCTGGATTTTTGTCGTTCTGCTCTGCTTTTTGACCTTGCTTTGGATTAGTGTATTGGGACTTTGCTCGCCATGGATTACCTTTGCTGGCAACTCCTTTTTGTGCTCCACAGAGCTTCGTGCAGAATATTTTCATTAAGAATAAATATTTTATTTTATAAAGATTCTATGCGACCCTCTGTGTTACTGTGTGCTCTCCAATAAATAAATGAATAATCTATAAAAACAGGTACTCTTCCATGGGAGTTTAAAATCCACAACACAGTGCATGAAACTTTGGACTTCTTTCTCTTTCCCAGCTCAGTGCATCTTCTACTCTCATTCTTCCAAGCTCATTCTGCTCAGGTCTTGCAGCTAATGGAGACTCCAGCTCTCACCACGTCTGCCTCTGTTGACATCTGCCATGACATTCTGAGCCAGACCTCGGTCTCCCTCGTGCCCTTCTGACATCTACTGGATCTCTAGAAGGGCTCTTCTTTTATCTGCCGTCCCTTCTACTGCTCTGTGGGAGACGCTCAGCCCCTGGAGAGTGAATTTGCTTGCTCCTCCATGGGGCCACTGAGTGTCTCCTTCCCATCATTCCCTGATTCTGCCTTCTTCCTCATCCCTTTCATGGTCTTGTCATTTTTTCTTTCATTTTCTCTCCCTCCTTGCACTGTCTGTCCTCCTTTATACCTTTTGTGGATGTACAGTAGTGTCTCAATTATGACCTGTGTAACGTCAATAAAAGGATTGGAACCAATCGTGCACATGTGGAAGCGCAATCAGCCCAAATCACCCTGCCAAACATTACCATGGCTGCACAAACACACACACCCACAGAACCCAGACCACAATATTTTCAAAAATAACTGCCAATAGGCCAGGTATCTTAATGTGCTTTTCCACAATTGTGTGTTTGGAATTTGGGTTTTGTCTTCTTCTTCTGCTCAGCAGAAGGTTAGCTTGCGTTTTCAGTTTAGGAGGGGTTTTGGATTTTCATTTCAAAGTTTAAGCTTAAGTTCAGAAGGCATCTATACCTGTATGTGTTTCTTGGCTTGTTATTTCTACATTCTGTTTGAGGGAGATGTTATTGGTTATTATTGAGGAATGGAGGTAAATCTTATTGGTTGTAATTTGTCCATGCTGATTGATTTCATTTAGTTTAGATGACATTTTAGTGTGCGCTGAATTCTGAAAAGTTGAACGGCACTGCTCTTTTAAGGCTTCCGAAAGTTGAGAGCTTTTAGAGATTTTCTCAGGGACAATCAAAGCTGCAATTACTGTGAAAGGGGCTTCTATAAAGTTCTCAATTAAGGGTCTGTATATTTGCAAAAATAAAAACCGGGAGTTGTCTCTCCTAGACTTTCTCATATACTCCGATATGGGGAAGGATATCTGAGGAGTAAACCGCAAGATGATGATTATACTTCTATATTATGTCCATAAAGAACCATTAACAATAAATCAAATCAAATTAATACTACTGTATATTGAGCAATTACTATAAAAGTAAAGTTGAACAAATCTGACTCTGTAGCTGCATGAATAAAATAAAGTACCATTTCCAGTTAGCGGAAATAGCTCAAAAGTTAATAGAAATCTAGATTTTGTACCTAATACTTGTATGCAAAATTTGGTTGACCCAAGTGAAAGCGCACTCAAGTTATCGTGTTTATATACACACACACAGACAGACACACAGACATAATTCCAAAAATGGTATTTTCAGACTCAGAGAGGTCTAAAACGTTGAGATTCATCCAAATCTTGAAATCTAATTTTTGGACGTTTACAATACTTTTCCTATACTTCGCATACGAGAAAGTAATAACAGATTTCAGTTTTTGATTTTTAATACATTTTTATAAATATTACTGAAAACATGTTTTCACTTTGTCATAATGAGTTATTGAGAGTAGACTGATGGACAAAAATGGCAAATTTATCCAATTAAAATGAAATCTGCAACACAATAAAGTATAGAAAGTGAAGGGGTCTGAATGCTTTCTGAATACACTGTATGTTCCATTATAATTTTATATTTAAGTATGCCTCATTACAAAAATATTTACTTTACAAAAATGTGAAATAATTTTTTAATGAAGCTAATAAACAAAAATTACAATTCTCTAAATTAAAAAACGGTTAATTAAGTACTGTATGTGAATGCTGTGAAAGCCCAGCTTCAACACAGACAGACACGGACTCCAGATGTCTAAATGCACACCCGTTTATTTTATACAACACACACAGTGCACAAAACCCCCAATATAGCTCACAGTCCTTTTGCCTTTCCTTCCTTCTGCTGCCTATACTCCTCCCGTCGCAAGCTCCGTCCTCTTCCACCCGACTCTGGCTCCCCGAATGGAGTGAGGCGGCCCTCTTTATATTGCACCTGGATGTGCTCCAGGTGCGCCCTGATGGACCTCCTGCAGCACTTCCTGGTGTGGTGGAAGTGCTGCATGGGCACCCGGAAGCAGTCAAGGTGTCTTTGGTTCTCCTTCCAGCAACACTTCCGGGTGTGGCGGAAGTGCTGTCCTCTAGGGCTCCAGGATCATCCAGGTGCCCTCTGGTGGTGGCCACAGACCCGAAATTACGTCCACAAACACATGTATCTGAGCTCCGACTGACGCTTACGAACGCTCTCGGCTGTTTGTTTACAATCACACAAGCGGATACACGTGACCACATTCGGTTCGTAACGCAAGATGTTGGTCGTAAATCAAAACAAAAATTTTGGTTGTAAATCAAGTTGTTCACATGTCAGGCTGGTCGTATATCAAGGGTCGACTGTATATATATATATATTGTAGGAGGAAAATGGGCATCCTGGCCTGGGAAGAGCATGGGTTATTACCTGGATGGGAGGCCCAAGAGGATAACAAAGGGATTGGCTAGTTGGGCGAAAAGATATCTCTGTGCCCAGCTGGTATAAAATAATGGATGGACCAACAGAAGCCAGAACTTAGAAGTGGTTACGGGTTGAGCTTCCCAGCTCCATATCCGTGGCCCTGATGGAATCCAGGGGGGGCTGCCCTTTTGCTCTCAGGGAAATATATTGCCCCTCTCCCGGTCCTTCCCTGCTCCAGGCGTCCCAGTGGGGCAGAATCCCTGGTCGTCTGCCACAATGCATTTGAACATTAACATATACATACATTTTCCTACTCGCTTACTTACTTTACTTACTTGCTTCTGATTAATATGTAGGGCAGAAGTGACCACGCTCTGTTTATGTGGTTAAAAGGACCACATTAAATGAATCCAAGTAGACAGTAACCAGAAGACATCCTCCATCCTGCAGTACAAAAGCACTCTAAATGATATAAAATGCAATTATTATATAATTATGCTCTCTTTTACCAAATGTGCCTACCAAATCTGAACCTACAAAAGCATATCTGCAATGTAAATAAATACATTTTGCTCCATACTTTATAATGCATTAATAATCTAATGTGCTTAAATCATACGTTTCTCGATAGTTTTTGTACAAGATGCTCATATATTTAAATTTCACAAACAGATCAATGCTGTGGTAAAAAGTAGCTTTTTTCTACCTCAGGCCAATTTACAAAGTCAAGCCATTTTTGCTGTTTAATGACCTAGAGAAGCTCATTCATGCCTTTTGTCACGTCTTGTCTGGATTCTTGTAATGCCCTGTATGTCGGAGTATCCCGTACGGCACTGTCTCGTCTGCAGCTGGTGAAGAATGCATCTGCTAGAGTTTTGATAAGCAGCAAAAAGAGGGGATCACATCACCCCGGTGTTGTCCTCTCTTCATTGGCTCCCTGTTAGTTACAGGGTGAATTTTAAGATTCCAGTGTTTGTGTTTAAAGCCTTACATGGCTCAGCTCCACCGTACTTAGCTGATCTTCTTGAGCCATATTCGTCAGCGATTGCTTACTGTCCCACGTGCCCGACTGAAGCTGAGAGGCAATCGTGACTTCATGGTGGCTGATCCTAAACTGTGCAACGGTTTGGCCCTCGCAATAAAATCGGCTCCCATAATTCAGTTTTAAATATTTATTAAAAAACACTTTTAATCAAATGCTTTATCGCTTAGGAGTTCATATTGTTTATAATGTGTTAATTTTATTCTTGTGCATGTATGTATTAGTTATTTATGTTTATGTTTTGTTTTTTTTTTCTTTTCAACTGACAGCTACTATATATATATTTAAATATTGTGACCACAAGGGGGGCACCAGAGAACCCCAAACCACAGACACAGCAATGCACCACATGTTAATAGAATAAAATAAAGAATATTTATTCCTCAGTGCACCTTCACAGACTTCCTCCTCGTAATGTGCCACAATTATACAATAAATCACTAATTCTTCCTCCTTTGCTCCTCTGCTCTTCCAATGCCATTCGGTCTCCTCCAGGAAGCACTTCCAAGCCATAAACACAATAGGGTGGTCCTCCCCAAACAGTGCCCTGTACCGATCTTAAGGGACCCCCTACAGGGATGCAGTTCCAGACTTCATTTCCATAGCACCCCTGCAGGTGTCCTGACTGGGTCCTCATTCGAGCATGTGGGGGGCGGAACCACTTCTAAGTTCTGGCTTCTGTTGGTCCATCCACTTTTTTATACCAGCTGGGCACAGAGATATCTTTTTGCCCTGCTAGCCAATCCCTCTGTTATCCTCTTGGGCCTCCCATCCAGGTAATAACCCATGCTCTTCCCAGGCCGGGATGCCCATTCTCCTCCTACAATATATATATATATATACAGTCGACCCTTGATATACGACCGGCCTGACATGCGAACAACTTGATTTACGACCAAAATTTTTGTTTTGATTTACGACCAACATCTTGCGTTACGACCTGAATGCGGTCACATGTATCCGCTTGCGTGATTGTAAACTAACAGCCGAGAGCGTTCGTAAGCGCCCAGATACATGTGTTTGTGGACGTAATTTCGGTCAGTGCTGTGATTTATATAATTTTTTTCGATAATTGCCAAGGAAGGAAGAGAAGGTAACGAAGGTAAAGAAAGCGATCACAATCGAAACGAAGAAGGAAATTGTGCGGAAATATGAGAGTGGTGTTCGTGTGACCGATCTCGCTAATATGTACAGCAGTCGAAATCCAACATCTCGACAATTTTACAAAGAAAAGATTTGTATAAGGAGGCTCCTTCCAAACAATAACCACCTTCCGTTTTATTCTCCTCCTCCTCCCTTCCTGCAGCCCAAAGATGTCAACTTAAATGGTGAGTACAGTATGAAATTGTTGTTTCTGGTAGGCTAGGCACTTTTTATAACTTTTTGGTTAGTACATTAGAAAAATGATTGGTGTTTTGGTAAATTATGCACATTATACAACCCTTTTTTATTATGAAAACGTTAAGTAAGTGTTGCTGTGGGAGGTTCGGAACGCATTATGGGTATTTCCATTATTTCTTATGGGAAAAATAGTCTTGACTTACAACCAACTGGAGTTACAACCAGCGCTCGCGAACGAATTGAGTTTGTAAGTCAAGGGTCCACTGTATGTGGATTTACTTGCTTACTATTAGCTTTCTAAGTAAAGCACTTTGGTTAAATTTTAGGTTTTTTTTGAATATGCTATATAAATAAATACACCATAAATTATATGTTTTCAAACTAAACTGATATTATCTCAGTGAAGTCGCCTCTCATCACATGCAAAAGTTGAAGTATTACTAGTTTTGGAAACCCTCTTTGATAAATGACTAAAAGTACGCCTTCTGTTGAAAGTGAAGATTTCCATATGGCAAACTAATTCAGTTTTTACCCCCTTATTTTGCCTCACCACCCAAAACAAGAAGAAGTAAATGTGGTGAGACATAATTGTAAAATTGTGCATAATAAAAGAAAGTAACGTGCTACAGTAGCACACGTTCATATCGAGGGTTTAAAAATCGAGGCACTGATGGCGCTCTAGTGCTAAGGAGTGTTGCCCAAGAATAAAAGTGGCCAGCTAGTAAAAGTAATTGCAGACCCCCGTCTTAATACGCTGAAAGATCAACTGGCTACAAAAATAAATATTTTGACCTGTAGAAAATCAGCAAATGTCACATTCCTTTTTCAAATGCATCATTTTACAGGCTCATACAAATTAATGTTTCTGTAATTTAGAAATAAGATACAATAAGAAACAGGGCTGCTACTCAAGCTATGCCCATTGGTAGCCTACAAGGCTCAACTGTCAAAATGAACCTGAAGTGTAATGTCGGCTGTAGACTCGATACCAAGATCAGACCAGGAATGTTCTTAATTTAGTTTATGTAATGTTCACAGCCTTTTCTTACATTTCACTTAATCACCAGCGAGTTGTAAGTTAGAGGAGAATCCTCCCAAACAAATAAGGTAGTGGGCACATTTTCATTTACATTTACGTTTATTTGCTTAGCAATGTTTCTATCCAAGGTGACTTACAATTGAGGTTGACATAACTGAGGAAATGTCATTTTGGGGACTTTTTAACAACAAATTCTAGTGGACAGGCTATAAAATTGAAGAGCTCAGAACAAAGTACAAGTTAGCTACACTGCCTTGATTGCAAAAACCTAACAAGGCCATGATCAGTTAAACAGAAATTTACAGAAAAAGACAACCTTCAAACTCTTTTTAAATACATTGAGGGGGTCAGCAGTTTCGATGGAGGTGGGCAGCTCATTCCACTCTCTAGGGGCTACACATGAAGACAGTCTGGACTGAGGTTTGATGCCTAGCAAAGGTGGCATTACCAGACACCATTCATCAGTAGGCCTGAGTAAGCGGGAAGGAGCATGGGACCTCATGAGTGCCTCTGTGTACACAAACTGTAGGCGCAGATCCATGAAATACTATTTAGGGAAGCAGCAAGGATTTGAAGTTATTGTGTTCTGCTGCAGTGATCTGAAAAGAGGTGTGATATGTGCCTGCCACAGCTTATCGAACAGCAGATGTGTTTCTGCATCTTGAAGCATCTGCAGAGGCTTAATGACCTAAGTGGGTGACTGGTAGTATAATGTTGTAAAAAAAACTGTAATATAGTGTGGTGTTTGACCATGCCAAGCTATAAAGGTGATTACTAAAATTTTCAAATAGATTCTAAATTCCACCCAAAGCCAATAAATCAAACATAAAATCAAAGTAATGTGAGACCACTTACTGGATCTGGTTAGCAATCTAGCAGCAGTATTCTGAATAGACTGAAGACTCAGCAGCAACATTTTGTTTAAACATGCAAATAAAGAATTACAATAATCAAGAAAAAAATAAAAGCATACATTAACGTCTCCATTTGAATTTTTAATACTGTTGTTCTCAGCGTTGATATACCCATCAGATGATAAAAACAAGAGTGAGACAGGGACCTAAAATGAGCATTAAGGTTTAAAGACTTGTCAAACTTAACACCCAGGTTCCGGACACAAGATTTAAAGTTGCGTGAAATAGCCAATAACCTGAGACTGATCCCTGCATGCAATTTTAACAGGGCAATAATTAAAACCTCAGTTTTTTTAGAATTGAGCTGTAAAAATGTAACAACTAGCTATTTATTAATTTCACTCAGTCATTTGACCAGGGAAGATAACTTATGGAGGTGTTGTGGTTTAAAAGAGCATGAAAGCTGAATATCGTCAACATAAATGTGATATGAAAATAGCTTTAAAAGAACTTAAAATATGAGCTAAAGGAAGAATATACAAGGAAAATATCACTGGCCCAAGAACAGATTTCTGTGGCACTCCACATAACAAGGATCCTGGAGCTGACATGAACTCACCCACGCTAACCGAGAAACTCTTTTCTGCCAAATAAGAAGTAAAGCAGTCTAAGGCCGTCCCAGAGATACCCACACAATGCTTTCCCTTATCAATTAGAAGTGTATGGTCCACAGTATCAAATGCTGCACTACGATCCTAAAGTACAGGGTGAGCCAAAATGAAGTACCACATTTCTTAAGGTCATTGCGCGAGGTAGTGGCAGTCAAGTGGGTTGAGGTGGGGGTCCTTTGATAGGCAATCCCTTGTAGTTTTCAGTTGGCAACATCCCTTGGTCTAGTGTGCAGCGTGCTTTTGCTGTCGAGGTGTTCTTCAAAAACAACAAATCCATCATCACTACGCAACGCACTTCAGCATTTCTCCTAACGGTGACATCCCAAATTCTTCAGTGGGTGGCTAAATTTAGACAGACGGGTACAACATTGAACAGAAATCTCCAGGCTGTCCTCGGACTGCACGAATGCCCGAAAACATTGAATTTGTAAGGGCATCAATTTTGCAGTCTTCTAGACGTTCAGCGGCCAAACATTCTTCTGCCTTAGGCATTTCCAACACGTCTTTGCAGAAGATTTTTCATGAAGACCGTGATTTCCATCCATACTAAATGATGGTAGTGCAGGAACTCACTGAGAGAGAGACTGGGAGAGCCGTAGAGAATTGTGTGCGAACGTTCTGCAAACCTCTCATCGAGATGCCATCATCATGTGCAGTGACGAGGCACATTTCCATTTGAATGGTTACGTAAATAAGCAAAACGTTCAATATTGGGCAGAAACCAACCCTCGTGAACTTCATCAGAGACCTCTGCACAGTGAACGTGTTACAGTTTGGTGTACTGTTGCAGAATTTGACATTGTAGGCCCTTACTTTTGTGAGGAGTGGGGAGCAACAGTTACCGTCACTTCAGAACTTTACATTGAAATGCTATAGAACTTTTTTTTTCCCCAAATGGAAAAAAATGGATGTAGTGGATTCCTGGTTTCAACAGGATGGAGCAACAGCAGTGCAGAGATCCATGCAAGTTATGCTGGTGATGTTTCCGGGGAAGCTGATCTCACTGCCTGGCGAGGTCGGGTGGCCTTCACATTCACCTGCTCTCGCTCCGTGTGATTTCTTCTTGTGGGTTTGTCTCAAGTCGAAGATATACACACACCGACCGCAAAATCCTGAAGCTCTCAAGGATGCTATTCTACAAAAAAATTGCTGCTATTCCCCTTGAAATGCCCAAAAGAGTCAAGCAAGCATTCAGAAATCATCTCGAAGAGTGTATTGCTAATGATGGCCACCACCTTGAAGACATCATTCTTAAACACAGTGAAAAAAATCTATTTTCTATACTCTTTCTTGTGTCGTAATGAAATGTATTTTATCGCGTAGCGTTTTTGTAGAATAAACGTTTGAAATGTGGTACTTCTTTTTGGCTCTCCCAATACAAGGACAGAACATTCCCCCACATCAGCAGCCATCAGAAGGTCATCACCCACCTTAAGAAGTGCCGTTTCTGTGGAAAGTTGTTTCCTAAAGCCAGACTGAAATGGATCAAAAATTTGATGTTTATTAAGAAAAGCTGTTAGCTGTGATTCGACTACCTTTTCTAAAATACAAGTAAGCCCGCGATTCACTAGCGAATCGGAAATCCAAGAATGGCAATCAGTTTCTGTTCCGTCCGATATCTGGATGGATGACATATCATGGAGGGTGGGTGCGTCTGGGGAAATGTCATTTAATTACATAAGCATACTGTATCTGTACTAAAGCGGTTTCGTTTTGTGGAGACGTGATTCCATTGCCTTTGCTGACACTGACTGCTGGCAGAATGGAGCACAGCAAGTTTAGTTTACAGGTTGTGGTGTTCGTGTGCCAGCCACTGAGTCTGGGAAGCCACTGGGTTAGAGTCTGTGAGCATTATGTGATCTATATTACTGGCACAGTGGTTTAGAGCAAGTGTAGTGAACAGGTTGTGTTGTTTGGGCTCCACCTACTGACTCTGGGAAGCCGCTGTGTTTTGGGAAGCCACTGCGTTTGACTCTGGGGCGGGCGCCACCGCGTTTTGGGAAGCCACTGCGTTTGACTCTGGACTCTGTGGCGGGCGCCAAACTGAATGACCGTTATGTGATCTGCATTACTGGCACAGTGGATTAGAGCAAGTCTAGTTTACAGGTTGTGTTGTTTGGGCGCCACCTACTGACTCTGGGAAGCCACCGCGTTTTGGAAAGCCGCTGTGTTTGACTCTAGACTCTGGGGCAGGAGCCAAGGCCGCAGTGCGCATTGCCTCGGTGCGTCCCCCATGCGTCTGCCGTGCATATATTAACTGTGGTTTAGTAAGATAGATTAGCTAGGAATGGGAGTTTAGAGAAAGGCCTAGAATTGTTAAAATCTGAGAAATTAAGATTAGTTTTTTTTCAATTGCGCCTGCACAATACCACTCTTACAATAAATTGGACCAAATCATTAATCACTCCCTGCTTCTGTCCTTGGACAAGCATTTCTTCCTCCCTTTAAGTAGTAGAGTTTTAAAGGGAAGCCATTTGTAATGAGGCATTTGGAGTCTATCTTTGTAGGTGTTGTCTTCCATTTCAAGGCCTTTCGGTAGCCTATAGGACACTGTGATTTCTTCTTCTTTGACATCACCTGCTCCTTCATTTCCCTTTGTCCTTATCTGCATAAACTAGGGCTCCAGAACTTTCCTGCTGCCACATGTCACACATGCTTGTCCGAGGATTTCCTCGTTGGCTCATTGGAAGTAGATGGTAACCCATCGAGGTGAGAGGTGGTGGTGTCGCTAACTGTGTTATCTCCTTTTTCCCCGGAACTCCCAGAAACCTACCAATGGGGGAAACTAGTCCCACCTCTTCCGGTCCTCCTGTTATAAAAAGCCCGGCTGCCTCCACTGAGTTATCTTTACAGCCCGGTTCCTGATAAGTGAGAGATCTACGGGAGACTTCTATTTGTCGCAATGGTTAAAGTTGAAAACTCAATTTTCTTTTCTGTTTTTGTACCTTATGGTACAAAATGTTAGCTATTGACAGAAGGCACTTATTTTAAGTTTGTAGAAGAAAAGCGAGGGTTTAAGTGGGACTACCAGGCTAGTGTCCCAAATATTATTCATTTGTTCCGGTTCTGTTTAGATCTGTGCTCGGCCAGCTCACACACTAATGAAATTGTGTATTTCATAGTACCACCACACTAATACTGGGGCTTCACTGGCTGTTCAGTCATAAACCCATTTAGGCCCGGTTCTCTTCCTTCTGTTTGTTGTCTTTTTCTCACTAAAACCATCTGGTAGTAATTAGGAGGTCTTATGAATGTCTAGTAAACACCCGCCAAATTAAAAGTAGTTTGAAATCTAAAGTGGGCTCGTGAATTACTTTTGTTTAATTTCAAATACCAAGACCTAACTGACATGAATTTTTTCGGGCATATGACATAAATTTTCATTGCATGACATCTTATGCACAGGCATTTTCAGAAGATGCCAGTCCTATTTGGGTATACAAGGAAAGTGAATAGGAATGAAAACAGATGGAAAGTAAAGAAAACAGACAAGAAACTCAAGAGAGAGCCTGAAATCAATTGAGGATATCAAGATGAAAATACCACAGTAATTGTTATCATAGGCAGTCTGATGGCTGGCGCAGCGACATGTTAATATTGACACAATTACTCTACAGTGTTTGAGGGGCTTGTTTCCAAAAATCCATTTCTTAACATTTGATGATTTAATCCTAAAATAGCAACCGAGAGACCAAACGAATTTTCCAAAAGTTTTCCGTTTCCCACTGTTTTTTGTTTGTTGAATTCTCAAAACCAAAAATCATTTCCTTTTCCAGTTTGTTTTGAGTGAAAGGAATGTAAAGGATAACAAGTTGTACTAGCTGTCACAAGTCATGCCTGTTATAAATAGTAATATTACAAAGGAAATAATAATTTCCGATATTTTTTAGTATAGTGTAATTGTGTTGCGTTAGGGCTCTTTTAAAAAATGCATTGCAATTTAAAAAATAATGCAGACCAGTATGCACCATGATCTGAATTAACCAGGTATGAAAACATATAGATGGATAAACTACTTGTCACACACACATCAGGTAGCAAGTGTGTCATCATGGGTATGGGTTCATTCAAAAATACAGGGATGGTGTTTGGCATGACACTGCCATTAACACTGCTTCCTTTAGAATGGAGGAAAACTTTGTGGAAGGCTATTGACGTCACTTCCTGTCTGGACTGTGCCAGCTCCTCCCCTTCCTCCTTCTTTGCTACTTAAATGCCTTCCAAAAGGCTCATTTGGAACTGGACTTAAGTGCAGGATCGGCTAGCTCTGTTATTGAGAGGTCACCCAAAGACAAGAAGAACATCCACACTGATGCATTTCTTTTCAAAACCTTTATTTTTTCATTGCAGCAATTTGGACATTAAGCAGGGTGTCCTCTGAAGCCCTAACCCTTCTTTTGTTTGTTTTCTCTTCATTCAAACACTGCAATTTCATCGTAGACCTGAACTTTGTGTCATCTGAACTGTTTTTTCAGATGAGCTGTGAACTTGAATGATGTTATAGGGTGAGCACTGAGGATGCGAATGCTACCTTACAACCAGAACATCTGAGAATGTTAGAGACTGTGAGGAACGTAAAGTGGGATGTTTTAAATATTCCTATACTCAGCTATCAACCTTTCGATCCCTACTGCCAAAGGAGCTTATCAGAGGAACAGTCCATCCAAGGATGGCAAGAGCAAAAATCCCAAAACGAGGATAAAAGTGAAGTGGAAATAATTCAAAGCTGGACAGCCTTAGTGCCTTGATTGCTTTTAAAGTTGAAAGGACTGTCACAGCTCAGGGCGAATAATGCTGAGTTGAGGTATTGTGGAGTTTAGGTATTGCAGAGAAGCAGTTTAAGTTCCTATTTCACATGTTCTTTAATGCAGGATGAGTATACAGTGCATCCGGAAAGTATTCACAGCGCATCACTTTTTTCACATTTTGTTATGTTACAGCCTTATTCCAAAATGGATTAAATTCATTTTTTCCTCAGAATTCTACACACAACACCCCATAATGACAACGTGAAAAAAGTTTACTTGAGGTTTTTGCAAATTTATTAAAAATAAAAACTTGAGAAAGCACATGTACATAAGTATTCACAGCCTTTGCCGTGAAGCTCAAAATTGAGCTCAGGTGCATCCTGTTTCCCCTGATCATCCTTGAGATGTTTCTGCAGCTTAATTGGAGTCCACCTGTGGTAAATTCAGTTGACTGGACATGATTTGGAAAGACACACACCTGTCTATATAAGGTCCCACAGTTGACAGTTCATGTCAGAGCACAAACCAAGCATGAAGTCAAAGGAATTGTCTGTAGACCTCCAAGACAGGATTGTCTCGAGGCACAAATCTGGGGAAGGTTACAGAAAAATTTCTGCTGCTTTGAAGGTCCCAATGAGCATAGTGGCCTCCATTATCCGTAAGTGGAAAAAGTTCAAAACCACCAGGACTCTTCCTAGAGCTGGCCGGCCATCTAAACTGAGTGATTTGGTGAGAAAGGCCTTAGTCAGGGAGGTGACCAAGAACCCAATTGTCACTCTGTCAGAGCTCCAGAGGTCCTCTGTGGAGAAAGGAGAACCTTCCAGAAGGACAACCATCTCTGCAGCAATCCACCAATCAGGCCTGTATGGTAGAGTGGCCAGACGGAAGCCACTCCTTAGTAAAAGGCACATGGCAGCCCGCCTGGAGTTTGCCAAAAGGCACCTGAAGGACTCTCAGACCATGAGAAAGAAAATTCTATGGTCTAATGAGACAAAGATTGAATTCTTTGGTGTGAATGCTAGGTGTCACATTTGGAGGAAACCAGGCACCATCCCTACAGTGAAGCATGGTGGTGGCAGCATCATGCTATGGGGATGTTTTTCAGTGGCACGGACTGGGAGACTAGTCAGAATAAAGGAAAAGATGACTGCAGCAATGTACAGAGACATCCTGGATGAAAACCTGCTCCAGAGTGCTCTTGACCTCAGACTGGGGCGACGGTTCATCTTTCAGCAGGACAACGACCCTAAGCACACAGCCAAGATATCAAAGGAGTGGCTTCAGGACAACTCTGTGAATGTCCTTGAGTGGCCCAGCCAGAGCCCAGACTTGAATCCAATTGAACATCTCTGGAGACATCTTAAAATGGCTGTGCACCGACGCTTCCCATCCAACCTGATGGAGAGCTTGAGAGGTGCTGCAAAGAGGAATGGGCGAAACTGGCCAAGGATAGGTGTGACAAGCTTGTGGCATCATATTCAACAAAACTTGAGGCTGGAATTGCTGCCAAAGGTGCATCGACAAAGTATTGAGCAAAGGCTGTGAATACTTATGTACATGTGATTTCTCAGTTTTTTTATTTTTAATAAATTTGCAAAAACCTCAAGTAAACTTTTTTCACATTGTCATTATGGGGTGTTGTGTGCAGAATTCTGAGGAAAAAAATGAATTTTTGGAATAAGGCTGTAACATAACAAAATGTGGAAAAAGTAATGCGCTGGATGCACAGTATCTTTCATCTTATATAATACACTACTGTGTCTGTCCGTTCATCTGTTCGGGATATTAAATCACCTGTAGCTCACAAACCGTCTGTAATTGCAACACAAAAACTGATTTAATCAGTGTTAACGCAAAAAGATGCCAACGGAAGAAGAGTAGAAGTGGGCCGCTAGGGTGGAGAAAGGAGGAGCTGCTCAGGAAGTAGCAAGCACATCAACCTCTGAGCATATGAACACTAAATATACAGAGAAAGAGGATGAAAACTATAAGTCAAGTGTATTTACTGCACGTTATCGTGCAGTCCGCCATTACTGGTTGTATATAATGCTTTCAACAAAGTAAAGAATATGAAATAACATATCATACCATTTTTGAAGCCTGCTTATCCTGCCCTGGGTCACAGGACCTAGAAACCTATTTCAACAAGCATAGGGTGCAGGGCAGAATGAATCCCTGGACAGGGTGCCAGTCAATCACAGGGAAGAAAATGAAATATTAAATAATAAAATTGCATTCTTCTACAGCAAGTTAACTGGCTGAACCTTCAGTTTATCATATGGCCTATCCTAAGATTGACTTCCCATCAGCTCCCCCTAGTGGAATCTGAGAAATCCAGCAGGAATGCCTAGGAACACTAAAACCCCCGTGCAACAGTGCGTGTGTCCAAATGGGAGCCATACCAGTGGGATACTGCCATCCAGTGTACTGAAGGTACACATAGCCTCAGGGGCCAGTATCCCTCTGTCCTTCTCTCAAAATGGCCTATCAACTTAGAAAGGAACCAATAACCAACCCAGCCAGGATACCTGTCCATCCACATTCTTTCTTTATAATGGCTACCATTCAGGTAAGGAGCCATCCATGCAAGCCAACCTGGGTGTTCTATGAGACAGTAATGTGGAGTACTGCCTTGTATACTCAAAACATAAAATATAAAATACTCAAAAAGCACAATTTATAATATAATATGCAAAATAATTCAAAAACAGAAAAAACGTTCAACAAAGAATATGTAGACCCGGCCGAAATATTACACTGGCAAAGATGAATGAAATTTACTCCTTTTCATGAATAATACTGTTTGTATTTTCTACCATCCATCCATCCATTGTCCAACCCGCTGAATCCGAACACAGGGTCACGGGGGTCTGCTGGAGCCAATCCCAGCCAACACAGGGCACAAGGCAGGAACCAGTCCCAGGCAGGGTGCCAACCCACCGCAGGACACACACAAACACACCCGCACACCAAGCATACACTAGGGCCAATTTAGAATCGCTAATCCACCTGACCTGCATGTCTTTGGACTGTGGGAGGAAACCAGAGCACCCGGAGGAAACCCACGCAGACACGGGGAGAACATGCAAACTCCACGCAGGGAGGACCCGGGAAGCGAACCCAGGTCCGCAGATATCCCAACTGCGAGGCAGCAACGCTACCCACTGCGCCACCATGCTGCCCTATTTTCTACCTCATCTCTGAATTTTTAACCTCTGGGTTACTGCAACTGCCTGCTAGTGTTAAGATAACTAAGAGTTGTACATAACTGATATCAGTCCTTATCTAGTTAAGCTGGTATTTCCCATAATGATAACATAATAACACAGCTTTGTATTTAATATGAATTCAATTGGAAACATACATACTTAATATACTGTGATGGAAGGCAAGGATGGGTTAGCTTCCCCGCTGGGATGGATGATCAGTTACCTGGCTGGGAGGACTCATGATGGTCAGAGAATGTCAGTTGATGAATCTCCCGGCCATGGTGTTCCTTTTCCCAGTTGGGATGATATGGAAGGGCAGAGGGAGACTGTCCTACACTTCAAAAAATGAAATCTAAGCAAGTGAAAAGTATTTATATCATGACATTAAATCTTGTTTTCTTTAATGTAAGAATAATTGACTTATCAAAAAATTTGTATTTCTGATTTTTTAGCTTACTTTAAGAAATCTTGTCAAGTAAATTTTGCTTACCCCATTGGCCGACATTTCTGCTAAATTAATGCAAAACAAATCCTATTTAAGTTTTGTGTCAAGTTTTTGTACAAGCATTTTTTACAGTGTATAAGTGTGTTTACTCCCCCAGTAAGCCAGGTGGCAGCATCCCTCTGCTCGCGTCTCCAGTGTGTACACCCACAGGGCCACCTAGGAGTTGTAGTCTTTATGGTCATCCCTGCTGTGTGCCGCCAGAGGGAGCCACCAAGAGAGGTCTTCTCCAATTTAAGGACATTCTGCCTGACCTGCAATGTTTTGGCACCAGAAGTTCTCCTGGGTCTGATATAAGAAAAGCTGCTCTGTCTCACCTAGGTGAGATGGAGCTGGGAAAGGAGAAGGACAACACTTGCCTGGGAGGATTGAAGGAGGGTAAAGGAGTATGTGTACGTGACATTACTGTACTACGAAGAAGCATGGAAAGGTATTTTTGTAAAACAAAAGTAAGTCATTTTGAACCCAGGAATTGTGTAGTTATGTCTGAGAACTGGGGTCTGAGAATGCCCGATAATGGTCACAATATGTATATTGTATGTAACAATAAGTACTTCCGACAGCATGAGAGTTGTGATTGCAGCTACTGACTGTTCTCACAACTGAAAAGCCTCAAATTATTCATCTGAAATCTATTCGTTCAGAAATGACCTAACAGCTTTTGGATACTGTGTGACTCACCACCATTAGGGGAAAGGTCCTTTCTTAGACAAAAGTGAATGATTAAATCTGCTTTATGTATGCAACTTACTTTACAGTAACAATGTGCTGCCTGTCATTGAACACATTTGCTTTATTGTGTTTCATTTAAAATAAGGCCTTCCTTTATTGCCTCTTAGAAATCTTCTTAACCTTTAAATGTTATTCAGAAAGGCTGTGGATTGTGTATGAATGATTCTTTAATGGTATAGTTTTCTCCTTCAAAATATGAGACAACTAAGCCCACTGATTCTGGTGTAACTGTTTTGTCGAATTCCCAAATGTTTACCACTTGAAGATAAAAATCAGACCTTGAATGAAATGACACGGTCTTTTCAGTTTTTAAAATGTACCTTGCCTCATCTGTCAAGTTTAGAATGCTTTTAGGGAGAGGGTTTAGAAAATCTAGACATCTCTAAGTTCATTCTCTTCTCTCTTTAGTAAGGACTTTCCTCCATGTTACTCTTGAGAAGGTTCATTGTAATTTGGGAGAAGACAACCATAAAAATGGAGGTCATGCTTCAAAGAACGAGCTCACTCCTTAATCCCTCCTTATAAATGACGATATCCATTCAATAGAGAGATGATTCAAATTTGTACAGCCAAAGTACTCAAGGAGGAGTTCAGAGTACTCATTAAGGAGAGACTTTGGCACGAATGTCCTGTCAAAGGCCTCCAATAGTGTAAATTTTAATGAAATAATCAACATGCTGCCATCCAGGCACCGTCTTTTCCAGGGATGTTTCTATATTTTCCAGCAGGGCCACAGCAATCCACATTCTGCCCAGATTACAAGTGCATGGATGCATAAATAGAGATTGTGGAAAAGTGGCAAAGATGTTTCAACTATACATCTCAGGGGTGCTGGTTGAGTCACTAACTCTTTGCCATTATGTCCTGTAGAAGTAGTTGCTTAATACTTCAGAGTCAAAACTGTAAAAATGAACAATGATAATGTACCACCTCAATTCCAAAAAGTTGAGACATTATGGAAAAAGCTAATAAAAACAAAAATAAATGATTTGATAATTTACTTGTCTTGTATTCCAAAACAGCATAAAGGCAATGTATTTCATGTTGTACCTAATTAGCTGCATTGTTTTTTTAAGATACAGTGGAACCTCGGTTTGCGAGTAAGTTGGTTTACGAGTGTTTTGCAAGATGAGCAAAAATTTTTGATAAATTTTGATTTGATAAACGAGCGAGGTTTTGCAGTACGAGTAGCTGCTGAGCGTCATGTGATCACAACTGAGCTGATGGTTCTTCTCTCTCTTACTGCGGGATTGTGGGCAATTGTCTCCTATTCTCTGTCTGAGTCGGCGTGCATCACTCATGGTAAACATCCGTACGAGCGTATACTGTTTACTACAGCATTAGCATTGTGACTGTGCGTGCGCTTGTGTGTGTATGTGTGTGTGCTCGCGTGCGCATGTGTGCTGTAATGTGCGAGTCCCCGTCTTGCACACTAAAACACAAAGCTGAGTCTCAGTACTTTAGCAACACCAGCTTTATTCAGCTTGAAACAGACACAGCAGTCAGGCAGGGCCCTGCGCATTTACAATGTTCCTTGTTTTTTGTATCACCCATCGATGGCAGGCGCTTATAGCGTGTCCGCGATCTTTTCGGATTTGCTTTTACGGCGAACTGCTACAGCGCTGGGAGACTGCGATTGCTTTTGTGTCGTCCCGTTGGGTGAAATCCCACAAGAGTTTAGAAACTCACTCACACCAGCCATGATTCTTTTCAAAGGTAAAGTGCAGGTTAATTTGTTTTATGTATTTTTACTTTATATTTTGTATTAATCATTTTTATATTAATAGTTTTGGGTTGTGGAACAAATCATCTGAGTTTCCATTATTTTTTATGGGGAAATTCACTTTGATATACGAGTGCTTTGGACTACGAGCACGTTTCCGGAACGAATTATGCTTGCAAACCGAGGTTCCACTGTATATGTTTATTCCAAAATTGATGCCTGCCTTCAACACATTCCAAAAAAGTTTGGCCGGGGGTACTTAGCGACTAATGATGATGTGACAATTTGAAATAACAAGAACACATCTTCTAGTACATAAGGACCCTCCAAAAATGTCTATTCCTTCAAGACAAGGGATGGATCGATGCTCGTCAGTTTGCCAACAGATGCATCAGCAAATAAATCAGAACTTTTAGAACAATGTCCCCCCAAAGAAAATTCAGTAGGATTTTGGGCATTTCGTGTTCTACACTGCATAGTATAATTAAAAGATTCAAGAAATCAAAGCTTGGTGTTGTCACAAAACGAGTCTGAGACAGAAAAAGGTTTGGGGCAGCCACCCATATAATCTCAAAATCCTCGGCTGCAAAGTCAATGAAAGCCAATGAATAGCACTGATGTGCATACAATTGAGTCCAGGATAAGACTGAGGAATTAGGAAAAAGGACAGGGTTTTAAAGGGGAAGACAGGAAGTGAGGTCATAAGGATCAGGGATGTGTTCGTTCTCCATTGGACCGAGCCCGGACATGACGTCAGAGGGGCCGGAGCCAGTCAGGTCTCCTTCCATTGGCTCGGTCCCAGAAATGATGTCACGAGAGCCAGGTGGAATCCCCCGGGAACGGTCTGCAGGCAAGAGAGAAAAAGAGTCAGTGCACTCTGCCACCTCCTGGCATGTATCAGAACTGCCGTCCCTCAAGCCCTTTAGCTGCCTCCCATGCGCATGTGTGTGACAGTGTGTAAAGGACAAGGCCGAAAACCACTAATGAATGAGTTCTATCTCCAATCCCTCCAGTGTAACCATCTGAAAAACTGTCCTGCGTCTGTAATTGATATTATGATAGAGTTTGTGAATACTTCAGTAAACCTTTGTCAGTCAACACCATTTGCTGCTCCATCCACAGATTGAAGTTAAGGCTTCACTGTACAATACAGAAGCCATCCATCAACACCGTCCAGGAGCACTGGTAATATCCTAATTCAAGATGGAAAGTAGCTCAGTGGAATTGTGTTTTGTGGACTAACGTGTCAACCTTTCACATAGTTTTTCGAAAAAATACCCATTGTGTTCTCTAAGCCATGGACGAAAAGAATCATCCAAGCTGTTATGAATGTCAGGTGCAAAAGCCAGCATCCATAATGGTATGGGAATGCGTCAGTCACCATGGCATCTGTGAAGGCATCATTAAGGCAGGAAGATATGAACAAATTTTGGGCTGCCATCCAAGTGCTGTTTTTTCCAGATATGTTTCTGCATTTTCCAGTAGAACAACAGCAAACCACATTCTTCCCAGATTACAAGTGAAGAAGTGAAGACAAGCATCTATCTATCTATCTATCTATCTATCTATCTATCTATCTATCTATCTATCTATCTATCTATCTATCTATCTATCTATCTATCTATCTATCTATCTATCTATCTGTCTGTCTGTCTGTCTGTCTGTCTGTCTGTCTGTCTGTCTGTCTGTCTGTCTGTCACTTCAAGTGGTCATTTTTCCTTACTCATCTGTATTATTTATCTAGATGTTCTTTAAACTCATCCCTTTTTGTTTTGGATCCGCAGGTGCAATCAAACAATAATGCAAATTTTTAAAAAAATGCATAAATCATTAATTTCCTCATTGCTGCAATAAAGTTCAGTGGGGTTTCATTTAAAATACCATTTAGTACACCCCAATACAACGTTGTAATGTTTTTCTTTTTTCTCTTAAAGATGGACGAGTTGTTGTATCACAACAACATCTGCCCCCAGCCTCCCTACAATGGCTGTCTTGAATGTCCTGATGCAAGTGTGTGTAACTTGACAGACAGGCTATGATCTACTAAATGTGAGGAGTGATTCAACTTTCAAGTGACACCACATTTCACTTTCTATGTTTTCCACTTTCTATATTTCAGAACTAATTAAATAATTAATCAATCAGTCAATCTATTTATTTATTTATTTATTTATTTATTTGTGTGAAGGTGTTTTTGAATGTTGGTGTGGTAATTTGGACACACAATATGATTTCTTTAGCAACACCATATATTCCAACAGAATAAAATCTGCTCTTCAAACTGATGCATAGGCCATGGGTCTTCAATAATGGATATGTATGCTATGGATACTTATTTGACAAAAGTACAAGTGGAGAAAAAGAATCCTGTTTTTGTTCAGCTTCAAAACAGTAAAACTAGACATATTACTTGTAGAAATTTCAGATTTTGTTTTTCTGGTTGTTCCTGACACATTCACTGACACTTTCATAGAGTTTGGAAGCATTAAACATTCAAAGTGCATTCGTTGGTATAAACATTACTGATTTGTACAACTTTTTCTACTGTAATATATGGAACATATGTCTCATTAATAAAATTCTCCTGCAGTACAAATTCTGAATGAGAAATATGTGACCTTTATTTTGAGGGATAGATAATGAATATTGAGTGAAGGATGATGACGGTATAGCCAGTTAAATCAAAGTAGCAGAAAACGGACAAAAATGAGGTTCAGTTCATCCACTGAGTACATTTGGAATATTTAGGTGGCAGGCGTTTCTCATGTTATATCTCATATTTGCACTATTGTTTAATAAATATGAACCCAACAAAATTTTGTGAATTAAAATTCACCCCTATGTGTTTTAATACAATGGATCATTTGTGCTTATCATTCACGCAGCTCAGCTGTAATCTATAGCTTTTAAACTTTGCCATACATAGGCCCTTTTTTATCAGTTGAAGCTATTGTCAAACAATCTGAAAAGATGTCAAATGACCAATGAGATCCACATCACTCAGTGACACATCCTGCCAACTCTGGACATCAAAAATGAAGAGGCCATTGTTATCCATTCTCTGTTCAAAGTTTTTCATCTCCTCAGCCTTCTAATATTTTATCATTGAAGATTCATAGTGTGTATTTATTAAACTTCTAAAAAGAAAGGCCACATTGTGCGTACTGCTGGCTTAAAAAATGAAAAACTAAGCATTCAATGCCTTCTTTGACAATGTACTCGTATATCTCTGTAGCCAAGTGTTCAATGATTGCATGAAACCAGCAGGAATGTCTTTCAAGTAAGGAGAGTATCACTGTTAATTTCAGTTCTTCTTATTCATGGATGAGAGATATTAAATACAAACATGTAAATGTGAGACACACAGGAGTTAATCGTTCAAAATGGCTCAACCATATATTGCACGAAAAAGAGCCAAGTTATGAGTGTGTAATTCTTAAACAATAAACCTTTATAATTCTTTGAAAACAGTCTTTCCTTAATTTTTTAAGTTCATTCAAATAGTTATGGTGATATGTTGCTCTTAAATGAGGTGGCTACTAACATGTCGTCAGCATCATCTGTACACTCAAAGCGTAATACCAATTAAATGATGGCTTCAACCATGCAACAACAAAATAAAAATAAGCAAAGAAATAAAAATATCTTCATTGCAAAAAAAAGACTTTTAAAGCTCTGAAGTCATCTAAAATGACAACAAGAATATGACATTGTGGAGCTTTCTTTATTAGATTCTCTTGCACCCCACACTTTCGTGATACACCTTAAGTGTCGGCCATCTACCCCAAAATGGCTCTGCTTCATAATTTTTAAAGAAAATCCTAAGAAACTGTCTCTGCACTGTAGCGATTATGTGGACTTCTCCAGTGAGACGTGTTGTGACGTCCATTAAGCACCAGCCCCCTAAAGACCACACACACCCATATTAATAGAAACGGTGAAAATGAATTAGGCCACCAAAACAATTATGTTTAAAGCTACAGTAGTTATCAAGAAAACAGTACATAATGTTAGAATGAACACAAATAAAGACTCATACAATTAAAAGCAGCAAGTGTTTGACTATTTAAAACCATTCACTATTTTGTGTGGAGTTGATGCTTTCTGGTTCATCTGCAAAGGGAAAAAACGTTAACGGTTATTTCCATGCTCTAAAGGTTAGAAGGTAAAAGTCTCAACGTTTCGGCTGTGTGCCCTTCATCAGATGTGCAACTTAAAAGGAAAGAGCAGGTAAGATACGTACAGGGAAGAAGAGGACAAAGACAGGGCAGACGAAAGAAGAATGTTCAATATTCTGAGAAGAAATAAGAGATTAGAAAGTCAGTCGGTCATTAAGACATGGAGGAATATGTGATCCCAGGTTTAGAATGACCTTAGCTTCTTAAGTTTCTTTAAAGTCCATGAAGTAACCCAAACAAACAGATCAGCATGGTTATGAACAAGGAAAGTGAAGTCTTCTGTGACAGGCTTTGTAAGGTCTTTGATTTTAACGACTCAGACTTCTTCCCTGAAACAGTCAGCTAGCCGTCTCGAAGATTCACCTGTGTGGACAGCTGGACACTTCCTACAAGAAGTGCCTTAAATAAGATTTTTAGACTGGCAAGAAGTCCATTGTTTCATATTGAATTTACCAGACACAAGGGTATTCTGATACAGTGGACTCCTGTTACAGCTTAAATTGCCCAGTGAGGAATGTGACTCTCCTCTGGGAAGCCAAGAAGTTGTGGTAGGTTAGGTGGTTGACAGAAGGAGATCAAGGGAGAGCTATGGGAAAGGCTGAAGTGGAAGGATCAATCTGCAAAATAGGGTAATTTTGTTTAATGACCTGTGGGAGAGACAGAGTGTTAGGGCGGTATGGGAGGACTGGTGGGGTGTGACTTTTGTTATTGAGGTTCCTCTTGGAGTGGATGTTACAAAGTTTACTCATGGCTTGAGGGTCCCAAACACAACATAAAAATGGGATCTTCTATTAATGAAGAAACTCCTCATTCTGAGTGCTTCATCTCACAAGTCATCCTCATCACTGCAGAGGTGAAGGATTCTAATGAACTGTGAAACAGTAGGGAGTTTAGATAATAAGAGCTGTAGAGAGGTGAACTGTGTGAGTCAGTTGATTTGTAATAGGCAGAGATTTGAAGTTCTGGAAAAGCAACTAGAGAGGCTGATATCTAAAAATGGTAGAGTTGTGATGAAAACATTGACTGTAAAACTGAAAGATGGATAGAAACTAGTAAAGTCATCAATGAATTCCTGCAGTTTGATTCTAGAGCAAGAGGTGGCACCAACACAATCGTTGATATGTCTTTTGCACAGGTCTAGTACGAAGTCTAAATAGGAAGAAAAGAAATACCCTTCTGTCCAGCTAACAAAGATGCTGACTTAGCTTTGTCACAATCTGGTACTCACTGAAAATTCATTGACCTGGTAAAAAGAAAAAAGTTAATATCATAAGAAAACTCAATGAGTGTAAGAACGTCTTCTGCCAGTCTGATGATGGTGTTCATAGGAGAATCTTGGACTGAGAGCCTTTGATTACCTTTCTGTGGGCAATGAGGCCTTCATCTTTTGTGTGGCCTACCTCAGAATATGCAATCAAAGCAATTTACTTTGTTGCACTGGTGTCAATTTTATTTTTAAGTAGCCGTGTGGTCAGTTCCTCCCAGCTTCTATCAGGATTTATTGTCACTCCTCATGTGATGTTGGCTGCTCTTTGTTCATTTCTCTGACCAAGTGACTCCACTCACCTTCAACCTCCGAGTTTGGTTGGGGCTCTGAAATGGCCGATCTAATACTGTTAGTGTAACATCTGCAGGTTTCTGCTCCTTATAGGCTTAAATTGTGCTTGTATTACAGTTGGGATTGTTATCATGCTGAAATGAAGTTTGTTACCAATAAGTAATTTTCCAGAAGGTACATGATTTGTTTGTACTTCTTAGCTGTCATTATTTCATCGATTTTGAATGGTTCGCCTCACCATTGGCTGAAATGTACACCCATGCCATATTGTAGGCTGCACATAGGCATCAATGTACTTCTTGACAACTCTTATTCTACTATAATAGCATCTTTCTGAGCTAAATGTTGCAAATTTGCACTTATTGGTCCACAAGACTTTCAACCACTAGCTGCCACCCCATGCTTTATGGTCTTTGGCCTGCATACAGTCTTTCCTGTTTTGTTGTCTTTCTGTAAGAAAGATTTCTTAGCAGAAACATGAACTATAATTCCATTTCTTTTAAGACTTCTTTGCACTTTGTTGCAGAACAAGCACTTCACTGGATTTCCTTCTGCCCCTTTACTGATGTTTAGGTCCTGTTCATCAGATCCAGACAGCTTTTTGGGTCTTCCACAGTGTTTTCTGTCTTCACCTTTTCCAGTTTCTTCAAAATATGTTATGAGGGCTTCAACACCACATCTCGAAAATCCAGTTTGGTTCGCTATTATTTGTTGATACAAAACTCTAATTGTACGTCTGTCTAAGAATGTCAGCTTAGCCATTTCTAAACCATTCCATGAGGTCCTCAGTATGTGTGATCACCACCCAATCTACCCATTTATTTGTTAAAGTGCATCACTGACACACCTGGTTTGGCCAATTACTGCAACAAAAACTTAAATTAAATTTGCTTTTGGTGAAATTCAACAAATTCATGAAACAGCCAAGGTGTCTTCATGAGATTTCTGGGAAGGCAGTCCTGTACTGTTCTAGCCATCACACGAGATAGCAATCCAGTTTTGTAAAAAAAATCCAGGAAGTCTACAGGTATTCAGACCCTTTTCTCTGTACTTCATTGAAGCCTCTTTAGCAGTGATGCTAGTCTGGAATCTTCTTGGGTTCGATGAGACAGGCTTCGCATTCCTGGATTAGAGGGTTTTCAGCCATGATTCTATGCAGATCCTTTCAAGATTTGTCAGACTGGATAGAGACCACCAGTGGAACGTTATTTTTCAGTCTCTCCAGAGATGTCAGCTGCACATTCATGCTGCACATTTCATTCTCCTCTGACCTCCCCATCAATAAGACGTTTCTGCTGAACTGCTGCTCACTGGATGTTTTTTTGGTTGTTGTATCCATCCATCCATCCATTTTCCAACCCGCTGAATCCGAACACAGGGTCACGGGGGTCTGCTGGAGCCAATCCCAGCCAACACAGGGCACAAGGCAGGGAACCAATCATTCTGAGTAAACTCTAGTAACTGTTGTGCATGAATATCTCAGAAGATGAGACGTTTCAGAAATACTCATAGATGCCACAGTCGGAATCATTGAGATCAAATTTTTTCCCTGTTTTGTGTTTTAATATGAACATTCATTGACGCCCCTGGCCTGTATCTTCATGATTTGGTGTATTATGCTTCAACCCGTGATTGGCCAATTATATAACTGCATGAATACGCAGGTGCACAGGCATTCCTAGTAATTTGCCTAGTGAGTGATTATCCCTACATTTTTATATTTTTATCCTCTCCATGCTATATCTCTGTACATTCCTAGTATCTACATTGCTGCATTGTGTAGATGATGATGATGTCAAAGGTTATCATGATGATCTGAAGCCAATCAAGACAGAGCAGGCACCAGCGTCCCATTTCTGACGTGAAAGGTGCATGAAATTGAAATTTTATTAGTCATTAGCAAAAGATGGTCAGACAGATATTATTAATTAGGTAGCTTAATATTTATGTTGAAGAAGTCTGGGTACATATAGGAAAACTGTGGTGTGGCCCCTTTAGAGTTTTCTTGCCAGAAACAACCACTGCAAGCAAGACAGAAATCAGTTTTTGGAAAACCCAAGACATACTTGTTAAGTGTATCAGTTTTTATTTGTATTTATTCTATTTATACATGCAAGAAAACATTTACTGCCCAGATAGCTAGCTAACTATCTTTATGCATACAGTAACTAGCTGTCCCCAGTGGCTCCGCCTGCATAGTGGTGAAACAGGACAGTGAGGGGAGCCTACTCCTGACATTACGCTTCCCCCTCCCCTGTCTCGGATTAGATAGATAGATAGATGGATAGATAGATAGATAGATAGATAGATAGATAGATAGATAGATAGATAGATAGATAGATAGATAGATAGATAGATAGATAGATAGATAGATAGATAGATAGATAGATAGATAGATAGATAGATAGATAGATAGATAGATACTTTATTAATCCCAATGGGAAATTCACATTCTTCAGCAGCAGAATACTGATACAATAAATAATATTAAATTAAAGAATGATAATAATGCAGGTGAAAAACAGACAATAACTATGTATAATGTTAAATGTTAACGTTTACCCCCCCAGGTGGAATTAAAGAGTCGCATAGTTTGGGGGAGGAACGATCTCCTCAATCTGTCAGTGGAGCAGGACGGTGACAGCAGTCTGTCGCTGAAGCTGCTCCTCTGTCTGGAGATGATACTATTTAGTGGATGCAGTGGATTCTCCATAATTGATAGGAGCCTGCTGAGCGCCCTTCACTCTGCCACAGATGTTAAACTGTCCAGCTCCATGCCAACAATAGAGCTTGCCTTCCTCACCAGTTTGTCCAGGCGTGAGGCGTCTTTCCTCTTAATGCTACCTCCCCAGCGCACCACTGCGTAGAAGAGGGCGCGAATACATCGTTCCTGCAAGCAAACTATGATTCTTAGCGCAATGAGAGAAGTCGCAAAATCAACAAAAACCCAATCTAAAGCCATTAAGTAGCTCTCTCATTCACTAGCTAAGCGGAGTAAGCTGGCAGGTGAGTGAGGAGGGACCCTCAGCCCACTGCGTGTCTCTCAAATTTGTGCAAATAAATCGGTACTGCAAGTGAATTATGACATATAGTGCAATGAGAGAAGTTGCAAAATCAACTGGAATGTTCAAGCAAATTATAGAAAAAAATACAAGCTAAATCCATTAAGTAGTTCTCTCGTGAAAAGCGGACAGACATACAGACAGACAGACAGATGTTGGGTTTTATATAGAGAGATTTAGGCCACAGTACTTTACTTGTGTATTATTTAACTAAAGGGTCGTTAAATGATGTTCATTATAGAAAGGCACCATGCTGCCCCCTTCCACACAGGACTGTCATCTCCACAAACTGCTCTGCCCTATTTAATCCTCCCGGCTCTTCTTATACCTACAATGTTTATGCCTACAAGGTTATGTTTACATGCCAACATTCTTGCCCATATGTACATCCTTATTCTCTCATCTCAATGCATACTTGTACAATTGTTCATATCTGGACAGTGAAATTGCACTAAAGAATTGCACATACAGTATGACACATGTTTACACTCCTTAGCTGCCGTTTTGCACTGTTTCTTATAGTCCTTAGTCTACAGTCTGCATTTGTTAAAGCCTCCCTGATGTGCATCCCTCCCCAAAGTCCTTTTTGCTACATATATTATACTAGCCAACCCGCGGTGTAACATACGCCACATAATTATTTATTGATGGGTGAACACATCCTGAAAGACACAGTTGTCCAAATGGGGTGGATTTGAGGATACGACTGAGTGAATGAAAAGATGGAACTCTGCAGAGAGCAACATACAATTGTCCGTGACTGAAAACTGGTTTTGGTAGATACAGGCATATCTTTTTGAAAGATTGTCCCTGTGCCTTATTAATTGTCATTGCATAGGCCAATCTAACAGGAAATTGTTTGCGTGTAAAAGTAAACAGCAAATTTGAATCTGATGGGGTCAGGGAAATCCGGGGAATATGGACAGTTTGTGAGGTAGGAGCTGCGATAGTTTTACACTCCAGTACATTGCGGTGAATGCTGGTAACAGTCAGTCTAGTGCCTTTACTTGTGTGCGTCTTGCTTGCCATGGTCTTAGTGAATCCTGTGTGTGTGTGTCTCTCTCACGCGCCTGTGTGTGTCGCTCTCTCTCTCTCTCTGGCTCGCTCGGCTGCCTTAGTGACTTATGGGCATGGCTCTGTCTTGCGTCTTGCCTGCCATGCGAGGGTGGACGTGGGCAGGGGAATAAGGACAGTTTGTGAGTTAGCAGCTGCGATTGTTTTACACTCCAGTACATTGCGGTGAATGCTGGTAACAGTCAGTCTAGTGCCTTTACTTGTGTGCGTCTTGCTTGCCATGTCTTGCGTGCGTCTTGCATGTCATGGTCTTAGTGAATCCTGTGTGTGTGTCTCTCTCTCACGCGCATGTGTCTGTCGCTCTTTCTCTCTGTCTCTGGCTCGCTCGGCTGCCTTAGTGACTTATGGGCATGGCTCTGTCTTGCGTCTTGCCTGCCATGCGAGGGTGGACGCGGGCCGGGGAATAAGGACAGTTTGTGAGTTAGCAGCTGCGATTGTTTTACACTCTAGTACATTGCGGTGAATGCTGGTAACAGTCAGGCGGGCGGGCGGGCAGGCGTTCTTGTCCCATGGTCTTACAGTTGGTGGGCATGGCTCTGTGAGTTGTCGTCGTATCCCATGGTCTTAGAGTTGCTGGGAGGGGCACTGTGAGTTGGCGGGCGTGGCTATGTCGTGCATATCCCATGGTCTTAGAGTTGCTGAGCGTGGCTCGGTGAGTTGGCGGGCGGGGCTCTGTCTTGCGTCTTGCCTGCCCATGGTTGGCTGCTTTAATGAATTATATATATAGATATTTAGGTATAGGTATTTCTATATCAAGTATATACTAGCTTTCCCCCATGGCTCCGCCCGCCTAGTAGTGAAACAGGACAAACTTTAAAAATCAACAAACAAACAGGTATTGCTAGCTAAGTGGAGGCAAGGTAGACTCCAAAATGCAGAGGTCTGGCTCCCTACTCCTGATGTCACGCTTCCCCCTCCCCTCGGCACGCAGCCCATGTCTCAGATTAGCGCGAATATATTGCTCCTGCAAGTAAACTATGATTCTTAGCACAATGAGTGAAGTCACAAAATCAACTGGAATGTTCAAGCAAATTCTAGAAAAAAAAACCAGATTTAAATACGTTAAGTAGTTCTCTCGTTCATTAGCTAAGCGGAGGTAAGGTACACCCCAAGGCTGGCACACCCCCCTCCCCTCGGCACGCAGCCCATGTCTCAGATTAGCGCAAATATATCGCTCCTGCAAGTAAACTATGATTCTTAGCACAATGAGAAAAGTCTCAAAATCAACCGGAATGTTCAAGCAAATTCTAGAAAAAAAAAACAGATTTGAATACGTTAAGTAGTTCTCTCGTTCATTAGCTAAGCGGAGGTAAGGTACACCCCAAGGCTGGCACACCCCCATCCCTTGGGCCCGTTGCGTCTCTCTCGGATTGGCGCAAATAAATCAGTGCCGCAAGCGAACTATGATACATAGTGCAATGAGAGAAGTCACAAAATGTTCAAGACCCGATCTAAATCCGTTCAGTCGTTCTCTCGTGAAAAGCGGACAGACATACAGACTGACAGATGGATTTTATATATTTAGTATATATGTGCAGTTATATGTACAGATATTATATTATTTATTCTCTCCTCCCATTCATCCTCTTGTCTGATTGTGTTGTTGTCCTGTTGTGTTGTACGTTGCACCTTTGCTCCTGGAGGACGTTTTTTTCGTCTTACTGTGTGCTTTAATGTATATGGTTGAGATGACAATAAAGCTTCACTTGACTTGACTTGAATATGTTTTGCTGGTCTACCTCCTTCTCTTCATAAGCACTAGTCTACAATGAGATTTTATTGCCTTTGGTATTTAAATACCTCCCCATCCTCAACAGAACTTTGTTAAAATATATAAAAATAGATGAATCTCACCAGCTTCTTAGCTCATCATGGATCATTTTATGCTACTGAGCTCTCTTAATCAATGCTCTAAAATTACTTTACCTGAATAAACTCTGCCTATTTACACCTCTTTTAATAAATTGTGTTTCCTGAAAAATTAACAAATGACAACAAGGAGTGCTTAATTTTTTCAAACCTATTTGCTACAATTCTACATTTTAATAGGACAACTCATCAAAAATGTCTAGAAAGGTAAGCGATAAAAGAATTCACAATGGCTTTCTTGAAAGCAGCCACTTCACTTTACAGTAAATATTCAGCTTGCTTTTCCCTGAGAGAAAACTATTTCTCTCACCTGGAAGCGAGTGGATATGGGCAGCCGGAATGCCGCATTAACACGGGTGATCCAAGTTTCCCTCGTGTTTGCACATGGCTCAGTCTGCCTGTGACATCAGGACTCCCATGTTATAAATAATGGAGAGAACTGAAGGCAGGCAGTTTTCTAGCAGCCTTGCCGGGAACAGACCAAGAAAATCCCAGGGGGGAAAAGAAAAGGAGAAGGAACTAAAAGATGAACCCGTCAGTAAACCCAAAGGTGCTCTCCTTATCTCTTGTGCTTTGTGTGATTACAAAGGTGAGTTGGTCAGGAACAAGCAGCCTGCATGGCATCCAGTTTTAGCACCGACATGCAGATTTTAGAATTTATGGAGTATTCCTTTAAAGTGAGGTGTGACTTTAGACTGTTACTTTAGGGTCTTTTTCTTTCAGAACTTTATAATGCAAGTGCTGTCTTTTGAAAATTGCTTTGAGATCCAATGTATTGTGCTTGAAATTAAACAAATATATTCCATGCTGCAACCTTCTCACAACAAAATAATAATAATAATAAAATGTAAGCTAACTTAATTTTCTATGTAGAAGCTGCATAACAACAGAAACCAGAAAGTTGTTTATCAGCTGCAGGAAAGCCGCATGTTTCTGTCCAAAATGATATTTGAGCACTGGGCCAGAGGAATGTGCTTTTACAGCTTATGTTTTTTTTTTTAATCTTAATCATTTCCGCAGGGTTTCCTATTTTTACTATTCGCTTAATGTGAGGACCGCGTTTTCACTTCTCATTCTAGTATATGCAGTCTGACTGCTGTCTCTGTCTGCCAGACTTACTCCTCACGCTGACTGCAAATGTGCTCACTTAGATAGATAGATAGATAGATAGATAGATAGATAGATAGATAGATAGATAGATAGATAGATAGATAGATAGATAGATAGATAGATAGATAGATAGATAGATAGATAGATAGATAGATAGATAGATAGATACTTTATTAATCCCAATGGGAAATTCACTTAGAACACACATGTATTTTTTATCTTTTTTGTAACTTCATTTAACTTGTTTTGTTATTTTGTGCAGTCCTGGTCTATTTACAGTGTTGAAGTTTTCTTCAGTTTATTTCAATTTCTCTGTCTCACCCAAAAGATGCCGTTAACTGGTGATCCTTAATTAGTCTTCTGTCAATAAGTGTAGGCCTATGGTGTCATTGCCATGTTTGGTTCGGGCCTTCAAGCTGATGCTTTCAGGTGGGGTTGGGAGGTGAAGAAATGAAAGGTGGCTGTCCCCCAGTTTAGAAGAGCTTAGTGTTCACAGCTGAAGAGGTTCACTTGGCTCAGAGTAGTTTGACACCTTTAGTCCTGGAAAGATCTTATTCCTCTCTGAGCAGCTTCTACTGCAAGGATTGTCGTCATTTCCATGCATCTCAGGACTGAAGTTAGTAGGTCTGAAAAAATGAATGAAGGAAGGAAGGAATGGGTTGAATTATAGTCATCACTGTTTAAAAATTAAGCAGTTCAGTGTCCATAACCACTCAAAGACTTATAGATAGATAGATAGATAGATAGATAGATAGATAGATAGATAGATAGATAGATAGATAGATAGATAGATAGATAGATAGATAGATAGATATGAAAAACACTATATGATAGATAGATAGATAGATAGATAGATAGATAGATAGATAGATAGATAGATAGATAGATAGATAGATAGATAGATAGATATGAAAAACACTATATGATAGATAGATAGATAGATAGATAGATAGATAGATAGATAGATAGATAGATAGATAGATAGATAGATAGATAGATAGATAGATAGATAGATAGATAGTCGTACAGAGATCTGTTTTCACTTTGACATTAAAGTGTCTTTTTCTATTGACTAAATCCATGATGTTTTAACATTGTATTCACATTTGGTGGCCATGACAGCCTTGTGCACAGGTCTCTTCTTGCTCTGTCAGCTTTGCGCATCGGGACCCTCTCCTTATCCCCATTCTTCTGTCAGGTTGCATGATGATTGTGAGTTAACAGCATTTTTCAAATTCAGCCACACATTTTCAATTGGATTGAGATCTCGGCTCTGACTTGGCCACTCCAGGATATTCACTTTGTTGCCAGTCCTGTGCTGCTTTGGCTTCCTATTTTAGGTTGTTGTCTTACTGGATAGCAAATCTTCTTCCAGGGTGCATTTGTTTTACCCTCACTTGCCTTCCAGGGCCTGCTGCAGAGAAGCATACCCACAGCCTGATGCTGCCACCACTGTGCTTCATGGTGTGTTTTTGGTAATATGATTAAGCCAAACATGATTTTCAGTCTGATAGCAAAAAGCTCAATTTTTACCCTTATCAGACTGCAGAAACTTCTGCGTCACAGAGCTGATGGTGTTTCGTAAAACAAAGTTAAGACCCACCGGTAAGATTTCAGACAGACATTCATAGTTGGTTATAAGAGACTACAACGACTAAAGGAGGTGCAAACGTTGGTGTCTGAAAAAGGTTCATTTACTTCTGCACAAAAGTAAAATATTAAACATCACTTTCTAATAATCTGTGTGTTATTCATGATATACATTCACAGGAGAGAAGGTTCTTATAATGTCTACACACTATCCAAAATAATGACAACGTGGAACAGGCTCACAAACTTTCAACCTTAGCTATATACTGTATATAAGATATATGTTTATATTTAGTATAATTATCTAATCAGCCAATCATGTGACAGCAGCGTGATGCATAAAATCATGCAGATGCAGGTCATGAACTTCAGTTAATGTCAAACACCAGAGTGGAAAAAAAATGCAATGTCAGTTATTTCAACTGTGGCAGGACTATTGGTGCTGGTTTGTGTATTTCTGTAACTGCTGATCGTCTGGGATTTTCACACACGACGGTCTCTAGAGTTTACTTAGAATTTAGTGAGCAACCATTCTGCAGAGAGAAACAGCTTGTTGACGATGAGTGAGGTCAGAGGAGATTGGCCAGACTTGATCAAGCTGACAGAAAGGTTTCAGTAACTCAGATAAGCACTCTGTACAGCTCGAGTGAAGAGAAAAGCACCTCAACATGCACAACACATGGAACCTTGAGGCGGATGAGCTACAACAGTAGAAGAGCATATTGGGTTTCACTCCTAGGGTCCATGAAGAAGAAGCCGAGGCTGTAGTGGACAGTTGAAGTCTGAAAAAAGGGAGCCAGGGTGCATGAATCTTGATTTCTGCCAAGGCCCACAGGCGGTAGGGTCAGAATTTGTAGGAATCCATGTGCCTTGTGTCAAGGGTCCAGGCTGGTGGTGGTGGTTGTGGTGTAATGATGTGGGGAATGATCTCTTGGCACATTTTGGACCTGTTAATACCAATTAATTATTGCTTGAATGCCACAACCTATTTGAGTAATGTTGTTGACCATGTGCATCCCTCCAAGGCCACAATTTACTCATCTTCTAATGGCCCCTTCCAGTATGATAAGCAAAAGTCATCTTCATGAACACAACAAGGAGTTCAATGTTTTTTGTGATCTTCCCACTCACCGGATCTGAATCCAATAAAATACATTTTGGATGTGGTAGAACAGGAGATTTGCAGCTGAAAAACCTGCAGACATTACATGATGAAGTCGTGTCAAGATGGAGCAGAATCTCAGAGGAATGTCTCCAACATCTTGTGGAACCCACAAAGACCTGAGGCCAATTTGAGAGCAAAAGGAAGTCCTACCTAGTAGAAAGTATGGTGATCCTAAGAATTTCCTCAGGGAGTGTAAATGTTTAATGCCCACTGTAATAGTAGCTAGATGACTTGCTTTTTTTCCATTTTCAATTTCCTTACTTTTAGTTTATTTGTATTTCTCAGTCCGGTTTCGAATGACAATGATATTTGTACTTCTTACCTATCTGATTTGACGCATGGCTCCTGTTCAATTTTCTTAGGTATGCAGTCAAATCTGCCGTTCACCTTGCTATTGCCCTTGGACTGTTCCCCGCTGTGCTCCTGGGGTGTCCCTTGTCCTGGATGGCTGTGGATGCTGCCGAGTGTGTGCCAGACAACAAGGCGAGCCCTGCAATGAGAGGCATGTGTGTGACCACAGCAAGGGCCTCTACTGCGACTACAGCCGCCATTACTTGGGGGTTCCAGGTGTCTGTGAAGGTAGGCATCCCTCTAACTAATACAATGTTTTTCTGCACCAAAACTAGCTCACTTTGTTCATATATGAAAAATAGAAGATGCTAGCTGAAACTTAAATGAATTTAATCAAAACAAAATTATTGGGTTTGGATTGGCAGATTGCCACACTGTATATGTGGTATATAAATATGGGCTACAGCAAAGTAAGGCACAGGAACTCAGAACAAAAGTTTGGGGCATTAGCTGATGATCCCTGTATATTATAAGGAACCAAGTTATTTACACAAAGTCAAAGCATCTTTCCAGATGTGAGTCCATTCATTAACTGACTCCATGATGGCAAAGTCTTTTATATATTGTCTGAAGCGGAAGAGGTGGGGCTAGGATAGGGGACCGGAAGTGACATCACAATTCCTCAACTTTCTGAGCTTCTGGTCATGAACAACAGCACTTCCTCTCAACTCAGGGTAGAACCATTGACATTGCACAAGCCCTTTGAACATCTTCTACTTGCACATGTTTGACAGCTACATGTGCATACTTTGAAAATAATGCATACTTTAAAAAAATTAAAAAATAAACTTTCATATGCAACTAAAATATTTTGAAGACTATTTGGTTCTCAGATATTGTGCTGATGATAATGCGCCATGATATTTAACCATAGGGAAGAAAAGCTACTGTGAAGTGTCACATTTTTCTTTTTGCTGTAAGAACTTCATTATAGCTTGGAGACAAAGTGTCACAGATTTCAACGTTGGGTAACCGGAATAGGGTGTGCATGAACATTGTGGCCCAAAAACATGAAGGACCTCATCTGAAGTTTCTTCTACAGCAGTACTAATACTAGCGAGGTGTCACCTGTGGGAAAACTCAAAGAATGTATAGAAGAACCAGAAGAACCGTACCATCACCTGAATGCAGTCTGCAATGATATCTCTCTCTCTGCATGTATATATACATATCTATGTGTGTGTATATTCATAGCATTCGTAGTCTGAATCACAATCTGATTGTATGGGTGGTTACCTACCACATAACTGATGTGGTTGGTCTGCAAGTCGGCAAACATCCGCCATGGTGCCCTCTAAGTTGCGAGAAGCAGATCATAGAATGTTACATAGTTTACTGTCAAATAATGCAAAGACAAAACCCTTAACCTAATTAAAAAAATTGATCCCTAACCCTAACCCTAACCTAATTAAAAACCGATTAAAACAAACATTTCAAATACTAAACTGAAAAATTTTATAATAGATTGTTTTCTAAACAATATACTAAACTTCAGACTCTTTAAGAGCAAAATAAGAGAAATAAAATCAAATATTTATAATATAAAATATCTAAAAAAACAATTTGAAAACAAGCAATCTACCTTTTTGTGGTATGGGTTGGATGTCTGGTACCAAACAACAAAAAAGACACAAATTCTACAAAAAACAGATAAGCCGACATGCCAGGATACAACAACTTGTCCTTAGAATGGTATGAAAAATAAAGGGTGGTTTGAGGGGCTAGAATCTGTGAGGCGAAGGTAAATACAGGGTGGAGAGTGCAAGTGGGGACAAGGGGCATATCTGCAGACTGAGCTCCAAGAGACAAACAGCCGTTGTCCACGTCTAAACATACCCAACCCTACCAGTAAGGTTTACTCAGGCTTACCAGTTTTCTTCCAAGTGATCACAAATCCTGGGAGACTTTGCTTCAGATGTAATAACGTAGGATGAATTTTCCCTTTCTGTATCATTTTGTCGCTTTCTCTCTTTTTTTCTCCAAAAACTGCTGGCTTTCGTTTCTCACTTCCACTGTAATTAACATTTCCATTCCTTCAATGACTCCTCCCCTTACTGTCAGTGCATGTTTTCTATTGGTTCTTTGCTGTCATTATGCAGGCATTGTAAGATTTGCTCCATTGGACTGAGGCTACACACTTCTATTGTTCATTTATAAACGGTTTTTAAATGAAAGAAATCTCCACTCACAGTAGCATTTTCACATCATTTATGAAAGTATGCTTGACCATATTAAAGTAAGCGAAAACACATATAATGTAATTGTTCACCTGCACTGGGCATGCACACAGCAGTGAGTCTATGCAGTGTGAATTAGACACTGATTTTCTGAGTTTTCCCAAATTTTACTTTCACCTTCTATCATTTTACATGCAGTATGTGGGTTGTTGCAATGCCTGATTGCATCTTATGATCTGAAGAATTTCTGTCATGTCAACAAAAACAACATTTATTTCTATAGCATGTTTTCATACAAATGATGTAGCTCGAAGTGCTTTACAAGATGAAGAAAGAAAAATATAAAACTAAGATTAGGCAATACTAAGTTACAAAGAATAAAGTAAGGTCCGATGGCCAGGAGGACAGCAAAAACAAAAAAAGGAAAAACTGGCAAAGCTGGAGAAAAAAATCAAAAAACAAAATCTGCAGGGGTTCCGAGGCCACGTGATCATCCAGACCCCACTAGGCATTCTACCTACCATAAATGATCTCAATCAGTCCTCGTGGTTTTCAGGCTTCACATTGAAGAATTAGATGATAATGGACATGTGGATATCTGTCCTTTAATCCATCAATGTAAGGATATCACGGTGCCCTGATCAGGTGGTGGTGGCGCAGATCACCACCACAGAAAAGCGGAAAAAGAACAGCAGAGAAAGTAGGGGTTAGTACAGATTGTGAAGACATTGTAAGAATGATAATCAAATGCATGTACAGAATATCAGGGTTACACTAAAATGAAGCTATGAGAAATCCATCCATCCATCCATCCATCCATGCATTGTCTCCCGCTTATCCGAGGTCGGGTCGCGGGGGCAGCAGATTGAGCAGAGATGCCCAGACTTCCCTCTCCCCGGCCACTTCTAGCTCTTCCAGGAGAATCCCAAGGCGTTCCCAGGCCAGTCGAGAGACATAGTCCCTCCAACGTGTCCTGGGTCTTCCCCGGGGCCTCCTCCCGGTTAGACGTGCCCGGAACACCTCACCAGGGAGGCGTCCAGGAGGCATCCTGATCAGATGCCCGAGCCACCTCATCTGACTCCTCTCGATGCGGAGGAGCAGCGGCTCTACTCTGAGCCCCTCCCGGATGACTGAGCTTCTCACCCTATCTTTAAGGGAAAGCCCAGACACCCTGCGGAGGAAACTCATTTCAGCCGCTTGTATTCGCGATCTCGTTTTTTCGGTCACTACCCATAGCTCATGACCATAGGTGAGGGTAGGAACATAGATCGACTGGTAAATTGAGAGCTTCGCCTTGCGGCTCAGCTCCTTTTTCACCACGACAGACCGATGCAGCGCCCGCATTACTGCGGATGCCGCACCGATCCGCCTGTCGATCTCATGCTCCATTCTTCCCTCACTCGTGAACAAGACCCCGAGATACTTGAACTCCTCCACTTGGGGCAGGATCTCGCTACCAGAGGGCACTCCACCCTTTTCCGGCTGAGGACCATGGTCTCGGATTTGGAGGTGCTGATTCTCATCCCAGCCGCTTCACACTCGGCTGCGAACCGATCCAGAGAGAGCTGAAGATCACGGCCTGATGAAGCAAACAGGACAACATCATCTGCAAAAAGCAGTGACCCAATCCTGAGCCCACCAAACCGGACCCCCTCAACACCCTGGCTGTGCCTAGAAATTCTGTCCATAAAAGTTATGAACAGAATCGGTGACAAAGGGCAGCCCTGGCGGAGTCCAACTCTCACTGGAAATGGGTTCGACTTACTGCCGGCAATGCGGACCAAGCTCTGGCACCGATCGTACAGGGACCGAACAGCCCTTATCAGGGGGGCCGGTGCCCCATACTCTCGGAGTACCCCCCACAGGATTCCCCGAGGGACACGGTCGAATGCCTTTTCCAAGTCCACAAAACACATGTAGACTGGTTGGGCAAACTCCCATACACCCTCCAGGACCCTGCTAAGGGTATAGAGCTGGTCCACTGTTCCGCGACCAGGACGAAAACCACACTGTTCCTCCTGAATCCGAGGCTCGACTATCCGACGGACCCTCCTCTCCAGGACCCCTGAATAGACTTTTCCAGGGAGGCTGAGGAGTGTGAGTGTGTGTGTGTGAGAAAGCCATATTAAAATAACAGGCTTTACGCAGTTTTTTAAAGTGCTCCACCATATTAGCCTGGTGAATTTCTTTTGGTCAGCTATTCCATATTTTGGGTGCATAACAGCAGAAGGCCGCCTCACCACTTCTTTTAAGTTTAGCTCTTGGAATTATAAGCAGTATAGAAAATTGTATTCTTGAAATTGGCTATTTACACATACTAGAAAAGTATTATAAACACATGAGAAAGTAAGCATTGTTTTATACTAAGCATTAACATGTAAGAATTGGGATTACAAAGTCTTATGCCTACATATTATTTATTATTTTCCATGAGCCAGAAAACATCAGTTTTTCATAAGTCAAAGGTCAGACGTGCTAGAGAGAGACAAAGAATGGGCCCTTCGCTTAAAGAAGGGAATGTAAACTCTTTGGTTGTAAATCATGGTAGCAAGCACTGAGACGGTAGGGGGAGAGAATAGAGAATTTGACACCCCCTCAACTAAGAATTATTGGTGGAATTAATTAGAGGCAGGACTAGAACAATGGAATGCTAGAAGTCAGATGAGGAAGAATAATGGCTGAAATGATAAGGACTGTAATAAAAGTAAAAAGGTGCTCATTGTTCCATCTGAGTGGACTCTGTATGTGCGCCATACAATAAAGCCTGATTCTGCTGCCTGTCCTGAGACTCCGAGTGCTTTCTTTGGGGCTGAGGGTGCCCCTGACGTGTCTACCTGCTTCAACACTCTTTTGAAGACCTAAGGTTACTATTTGGAGTGTAAGGTGAGAGGCATTCTGAAATATAGGATGGAGCGAGATTATTTAAGGCTTTGCAAACCATAAGCAGTACTTTAAAGTCAATTCTAAATGGCACAGGTAACCAGGTAAAATGTCAAACATTTTAGCAAGCTGTCTTGTAGCGTAAGCTGATTTTCTGATGTTGCTGTCATATTTCCTGAGATTCATTGTGCAGTGACCACTGTGAGTGTGCATTGTACACATACAGTCTAATGTACACTTTCAGCCATGTTGTGGTATGTCAGTTGGGCCGAATGTGCTTGTGCAGTTTGAACTTACAGCATATATGACTGGTCACTCTATCATGCAGGATGACTAGTTGCTTGACCACAATTTCTAAAAATTACACAAAATGCAGTTTAGATGTATACAGGTAAGCGACACAACAAGCACCATGGAAAGAAACATTTCATTGCCCACTATGTCCGAATATGTTTTTCCATCTGTGAAGGTTGACAAATCAGGGAATGTGACATTGTAATGAGCAGGAGCATTGTAATAAGTAGGAGCCAACCAGAGTGTGATGGATTCTGTGTTTAAAGAAATCCTAGCTAGTACCCATCCACATTTAAAAATATCCAGCTCTGGAAAGTTAAGTGTTTTCAGAAGTATTCATTTTCATGGGTTTAAAAATGAGGGTGTAGTTTGGATGAAAGGTGAAAACAAAGACAAATGTCTGCATTTTTAAACAAAAACGTTGTCGTGTGTACAGGATCTGAGATGCAGTCTGACAATTAGACTCATGCATCATTTAAACAAAGGAAACAATGAGTGCAATCAAGCAAAGTAACCGTTAATACAGATTGGTCAGAAAGATAACATGGAAATTAAGAGCATTCTGTGAAGGCAGACAGTGCAGTGAACGTTGCAAATATGAGAAAATCAAGAAAAGAGAAAGAAGGAAACTCAGTGATAAAAATAATAGTTGCTTTGACAGGATGATACCATAACTTCACAAAAAAATGTTGCATTTTTCACAACCAGCAAATTTTTTTACCACATATACAGTATTTTCATCTCATTTTTTTCTTTTCAATGTACAAAATCATGACACAGCTTATACTGGTGCAGAATGTGGAAAGGGGGATACAGGTAGACAGAATGCACCTACAACAAGTACTGTGGAGGTGCTGCTTCTCAGGTAAAATTCATTGACTTGGCTTGAATCAGTTAATGGTGTTGGAGAAATTTAGCACAAATGACCAGAGTGATGTGGGATAGAAATGATGACATAAATGTGCCAGGCAGGCAGTGCACAAGGCCAAAGAGAGCAAGAAGGGCTGCACAGAAGATCAAGGAAGCACCTACAGCATTGGAGGGTGAACGGCGGCAGGGGGCAGCAGTTTTGGAGACAAAGTACCCCTTAGGAAGTCAATATTTCATTCTTTTCAAAATAAGATGGAAGTGTAAAGTAATTTGCCATGAAAAGCACTCCCATGATGCTGAGAAAAAAATGAAAGATGACTGTTTGGCAGAAAAATCAAGTAATCAATCATGTAATTCACTCTCATTTTGGATGGCAAAATGCTAAGGGAGCTCCTACTCCCAGAGCTGTCAACTACCTGAGTCTTGATTATGAAGACATCATTCATTCTGATGACAAAATTCCAGGTGTTATTCTGTTGTGAAAAGGAGTCACAAATGTGGCAAAATGGGTGTGAGCCCCCCTAAAAAGGCAGGTACTTCATTTTCCTGCCCTAGTAGACTCACCATGAAATCCAGCTAATCCTTACTAACAACTGCTGGTTTCATTCCAGAAAGTCCAAAACAAAGAAAAACTGGCAAAATAAGTGGAAAAGTCCTAAAATAAAGCAATTCTAAGCTCCACAAGGAGGAGGATGACTGTAAACACCTGGCTTGTACACAAAAAGGCAAACAAAGAATTTTTATAAATGAATGATGCCTTTCACAAAAATACAAAAAATAGAAGGAAAAGATTTAAAGATTAATTATAGGCAAAATGACCCACCCATTTGTTAACTCAAGTGAAAACAAGTGCAAATCCACAATCCGAAAACAAAATCAAATGACAGAAGCAAAATAAATCCAGAAAATCAGCTAAACAACAAAAACAGCAATACTGATGAGAATCCTCCTCCAATGCGATGTTGTTTAACTTCTGAGCTTTCTCTGTCCTGCCTTAAATAGCCAGTGGGAAGGCTCAGGATTGGTGATGTCAGGGTGGCCCCACCTCCCGAGGCTCCACCCACAAAGCACAAGGAATATCAGAACATTCAATGGTCCTCTTTCCACCCTTTTGATGAGTGAAGAACCAAACAATCACAAAAAAAATGACAAAATTGATAATCAGAGCAATCAATCTTTTAAACCACAGTCATTTTAGCAGAAAAAGGCAATTAACTGATCCTCCTCCTAATCTCAATGACCAGATCATTAATCAGTTAACCACATAAACATATGTATTATGTCATCAGTCATTAAAACCGACAGCCATGATTATTTGCTGCTAAATGTTGAAGAAGGAGATCTCAGTCCAGTAGGTGCATATGATTTTCCCAGACAGCCAGCTCTAGGACAAACTAAAAAAATCTTCAGTGTGCAAAGTTTTAATTGAAAGAGACCCTCAAGCATCTACAATAAAATGGGAAAACGATGACCTTTCTTGTAAATCCAAATGTGTGTGTACAAATAAGCCTAAACAATAAAGAGCATGTTTGATATATTTTGTAGCACTTATGAATCTGGAGTCCTTGATTTAAATCCCCCTGCCTGCTTGCTGTCTGGACATTGCTGTCTCCATATTCTCGAGGGGCTTTTCTCCTGGTTTTCTAGTTTTCCACCCACATCTCAAAGAAATGTCAATTGGAAAATCCAAGCTGATCCCGTGTGGGTTTGTACATGAGTAGGCCCTATGATGGACTTGTTTCTCATTAATGATTGGTTTTTACATTGAGTCCAATAATAATAATTCTTTGCATTTATATAGAGCTTTTCTCACTACTCAAAGCTCTCAGCAATTGCAGGTTAAGGGCCTTGCACAAGGGCTCAACAGAGCAGAGTCCCTTTTGGCATTTTACGGGATTCAAACCGGCAACCTTCCGATTGCCAGTGCAGATCCCTAGCCTCAGAGCCACCACTCCACCTGTGGTATGAATGATAACTGAGTTGGATTAAGTGGATTTGAGAATGTTACATAATAATGAGTAATATGTGTGCATAAGGTCGTTATTGTCATGTCTACAGAGTGCAGTGATATTTTTAGTTTCATGTGCTAATCAACATGCAACACGTTGTCACTCTGGTGCTATGATTAGTGAATTTAACAATCTGACCACAAAACGATTTTCTTAACATGTGTCATATCTTAGCAGCAAGGTGGTAACGCATTCTTTTACTTCTGCCCTCCTCAATAATGATATGGATAGAATGCATGACAGATTGATACATAGATGCAATTATTATTTTTCATCTGAAATTTCTGATATAAACCTCTCAGTCCAGTGTTTTTTTTCTCATCTTTGAGGTCCCTTCTAATAATGAGTGCAATGGGGCTTCCAGCTTTGCAAAGTTTTTCATAAATCTTCTATAGTAACTAGCAAACATCTAAAATGACCTCACATCTTTGACAGTCCCAGGAACAGACCAGGCTCAGTTTCTCACTACTTCAGTCACCAATATGGCCCACGCAATAGATAGATAGATAGATAGATAGATAGATAGATAGATAGATAGATAGATAGATAGATAGATAGATAGATAGATAGATAGATAGATAGATAGATAGATAGATAGATAGATACTTTATTAATCCCAGGGGGAAATTCACATACTCCAGCAGCAAAAAATATTAAATTAAAGAGTAATAAAAAATGCAGGTAAAAAACAGACAATAACTTGAATAATGTTCAACGTTTACCCCCTCTGGTGGAATTGAAGAGTCGCATAGTTTGGGGGAGGAATGATCTTCTCAGTCTGTCAGTGGAGCAGGACAGTTACAGCAATCTGTCGCTGAAACTGCTCCTCTGTCTGGAGATGACACTGTTTAATGGATGTAGTGGATTCTCCATAATTGATAGGAGCCTGCTGAGTGCCCGTTGCTCTGCTATGGATGTCAAACCGTCCAGCTCTATGCCAACAATAGAGCCTGCCTTCCTCACCAGTTTGTCCAGGCATGAGGCATCCTTCTTCTTAATGCTGCCTCCCCAGCACACCACTGCGTAGAAGAGGGCACTCGCCACAACCATCTGATAGAACATCTGCAGCATCTTACTGCAGATGTTGAAGGATGCCAGTCTTCTAAGGAAGTACAGGCGGCTCTGTCCTTTCTTGCACAGAGAATCAGTATTGGCAGTCCAGTCCAATTTATCATCCAGCTGCACTCCCAGGTATTTATAGGTCTGCACCCTCTGCACACAGTCACCTCTGATGATCACGGATCTGATGATCAATAGGCCATCATTTAGGAAAGATTACGTTTTCAGGTAGAAACTTCAGTCCATGTTTACTTAAGCAACTGAACACTTTTACAAGATGTTGTAAGGGTGAATCAAAATCAGGTGAATATACGATAACATCATACTGCAGTGCTGTTAGCATATACAATACAATACAGTTTATTTTTGTATAGCCCAAAATCACACAAGAAGTGCCGCAATGGACTTTAACAGGCCCTGCCTCTTGACAGCCCCCCGGCCTTGACTCTCTAAGAAGACAAGGAAAAACTCCCATAAAAACCCTTTCAGGGAAAAAATGGAAGAAACCTTGGGAAAGGAAGTTCAAAGAGAGACCCCTTTCCAGGTAGGTTGGGCGTGCAGTGGGTGTCAAAAAGAAGGGGGTCAATACAATACAATACACAGAACAGAACAAATCCTCAATACAGTATAAAAATAAAAAGTTTACAAGTACGAACCAGAATTTAACAGTAGATGATATCACACAATATGATTTTGGATTTGTTTAGAGTCCTGGAGACCTCATTCATTAAGCTGCCTCCCCCATTTGGCCATTCCACAGCTGAAATAGCACTAAGCTGATGAAAGGACCCCACTTTCCCATGATTCCTGCAATCCTCCATCAGGGATGACTTTACCTTAGGCAGGCAAAACAACTTGGCAGGTGGGCAGTGGCACCAAGTGCCACATTTGAGTACCGAGAAGAGAAACAGAATAGGTGAGGGTTAGTAATAAATTACAACTATCATGTTACTTATGTTTTAGTGCTAATGACTAACAACAGAGATGCAGTCTGTACAGTTAATCAGCAGCTCTAGTCAGGATATGCTAAATTGAAGTAGTGAGTCTTCAGCCGGGATTTAAAAGCTATCTCAAGTTGATTTCCCCCATTTCCACATGAGCTTGATGTTAGCACGTTGTTCAAACTGCAACATTGTAACGAATGACTGTGCCCACATCTAACTAAAATGATAATTAAAACAATACTACACGTCAAAACCAATCCAGACCTGTTGTAATTGGTCTACAGACGTGCTGCGCTCCCCTCCACAACAATATGTGCGTAATCTGATCTCTCACTCTCCCACTATATCACAATTCTGGGAACTTTTTGACAGCTCCTCGTATATCACAGACACAAAGAAAGTGTGATATTGTTAAAGTAACTCCTACCTTTGAATTTTTGAAAAGTATTTTTTTGGACTTGTTTTCTCTGAAAGTGATAGAAAGCCAAACAAAAATGTTACTCATTTAGTGAAGAAAGGAAACCCAAAAACAGCCACAAGGTGTGAAAAGTTGAACATTGGTTGTGTGACTCACACGCCACACATTGTGGGTTATATTTGGAGAAGCAGTTCTGCTTTACCAGTTTTAAAGAAATACAAGATAAATTAGTCACTTCACATATTATTTTTTGTTCATTTTATTATTTTGCCAGCATTTCAGTTTCAGACACCTCTACCGATGGATGAAGTATATGGCTGATTTGCTGTTAATAACAGAAAGAATACAAGCAGAACTCAACGATAGCCAATCATCCAATGAGCTAAACTACAGACTGTTAGATATTAACACTTGAAAAAAAGAAGCAGATGGACTTCTTTACAATTGACAATGCCCACTTCTAAGGCACCTCTCTTAACCCCAAAACCACACTTCTTGCTCTCTCCGAAAACTGCTTCCTGGCATAACTGAGCTAAGCAACTGCTTGAAGCCTCTCATCACCAAAATAGGTAGAATGCCAGTTAGTGCTCCACACGGGCTAAAAACTGCCCTGTTCCACCTATTTGATTTAGAAATTGGAACTAATCCAACATGCTCCCGTCATAAGACTCAGGGCCATCGTTTATGATGAAAATGGATGGGATGGCAGCTTTTCACTATGGTGGTGTTGTTGCTAGAAAAATCATGGAAGAAGATTTCTTACTTCTTGTATGTACCAAAGTATTTTAATTACAAACTACATACTAGCCATCCCCCGCAGCTGCACCCAAGTGAAACAGGACAGTGAGGAGGGTCCTGCCTGGCTCCCCACTTATGACGTCACGCTTCTCCCTCCCCTCCCCTCGGCCTGTAGACTCTGTCTCAGATAAGCATGAATATATCACTCCTGCAAGCGAAATATGATTCTTAGCGTGATGAGAGAAGTCTCACAATCAACCGGAACGTTCAAGCAAATTATAGAAAAAAACCCGATCTAAATCTGTTAAGTTGTTCTCTCACCCACTAGCTAAGCGGATGTAAGGTATGCCCTGAGGCTGGTGCATGAGTGAGGAGGGCCCTCTCTTCTCCCCTCAGCCCGCTGTGTCTCTTTCGGATTTGTGCAAATAAATCGGTACCATAAGCGAACTATGATACATAGTGTAATGGGAGAAGTCGCAAAATCAACCGGAATGTTCAAGAAAATTATAAAGGAAAACACCCGATCTAAATCCATTAAGTAGTTCTCTTGTGAAAAGCGGACAGACATACAACAACAATAACAACATTTATTTATATAGCACATTTTCATACAAAAGATGCAGCTCAAAGTGTTTAACAGGATGAAGAAAGAGAAAAAAATCAAAATATAAAAAATAAAATTAGGCAATACTAATTAACATAGAATAAAAGTAACGTCTGATGCCCGGGGAGGACAGAAAAAACAAAAAAAAAAACTCTAGACAGCTGGCGAAAAAAACAAAATCTGCAGGGGTTCCAGGCCATGAGACCACCCAGCCCCCTCTAGGCATTCTACCTACCATAAATAATACAAGCAAACAGACAGACAGACGTTGGATTTTATATAGAGATTGGAACTGAATTGGAATTTTAATGCGAGGCGGCATAGTTGTTAAGAATTTAGTGTTCAATCCATACACATAACAAGTAAATGCAACTTAATAACACAATTATACAATACATGACACCATTACAGCATTACATACAGTAGCAATGACAAATATACTGCACAAAACACAAATATACAAAGCAATATAGCAAAGAAGAATTACATTCTAACCTATTAGTATATCAAGTAAATCTTTAAAAACAAATGCAAAATAAATATAATTGATAGTAGATTGGATGGAGTAGCTCAGAAATCAGGACTGAGACTATTTAACCAGAGTAACTACAGTAGGAAAGAATGAAGAACATGTCCAGTATGGTACAACTGAATGACAAGGTTGCCCAGTGTGTGTGGTCTTTGCTTTTATTGCCAGTACATTTCCTGACATGTGACGTATACAGGACCTCAGTGGAGTCCAGTTTCAGGCCCACAATCTTTTCTGCTGTCCCAACAACGCCCTGCAGTTTATGTTTCAAGTGAGCAGATGCATAGCCTCTCCTTACCATTATGGAGAAAGTGAGGATGCTTGTCTCTATAAAACTGTACCAACACTGATAAGGGTAGGTTTAACCTTTTAAGTTGATGGAGACTTAATGGAAATTGAGCTTTTTTTTGATCACACCAGTTATGTTTTCATCCCAGTTCAGACTGTGAGAGTGAGCTGTGCCAAGAAATGTAAATGATTCCACCTGCTTGACAGTCACACCATTTATAATTAGGGGTGTTGGAGGACAAAAGTGTCTCCTAAAATCCACACTCATTTCTATTGTTTCCTGGGAATTCAAGTTAAAATTACTGAAGGTGCACCAAATGGCTCCTTATCTGTGATCAGGCCTATCAGGGTGGTGTCATCAGCAACCCTCAGCAGTTTAACAGATGACACACTGAAGGCGCTGTCAAGGGTGTAGAGAGAGAAAAGTGGAGGAGAAAGAACACAGCCCTGAGGGGACCCTGTGCTCCAAGTCTAGGGCCGAGATGGATTGTCCCCCATCTTCACTTTCTGAAATCTGTTCCTTACAAAGTCAGAAACCTAGAGACATGTGGCACAGTCCTCATTCATACTGACAAGTTTGCTATGGAGAAGCTCTGGTATAATTGTATTAAATGCAGAACTTGAGAATTCCTCAAGTAAGCTGGGGTGTCTAAGTGCTGCAAGATGTAGTGGAAATCCATGTTTACTGCATCCTGTGGGCATGAAAAGCAAACTGTATTGGGTTAAAATGAGAATCTGTGACAGACTGGAGAAGCTGAAGAATCATACAGTCAAATGTCTTCATTATTACAGAGTTCAGTGGGCCTGAAATAATTTAGACAGGAATTATTTGTTAGGCACAGGGATAATTGTGGATTCTTTAAAACAGGCAAGGACTTTGCATTGAGCCAAAGACTGACAGAAAATTGCTGTAAATAAAGGTGTAACAGAAGAACGTCTAAGCGCAGACAGAGAAATGTTACCTGGACCAAGAGTTTTATGATATTTCTGTCTCCTGAAGAGCAAACGGACCTCATGGTCAGAAATGTGTAGAGGGGAGTTGCAGTGGAACTGCATTAAATATCACCCTATTATTACGTTATTATAGGCAGACAGATTTGATGTGTCTCTGTTGGAGAAAGGATCAGAACTTTTCTTGTAAGGTTTACAATTAATTACAAACTGCCTGAAGGAGGGTCCTGAGTTGCCTCGAAAGCTCGTACACTGCAATCTGTTCAGTTAGCCAATGAAATCTGTCATTTTTCTTGACTTCTTATTGCATCCATAATGGCTAACATGGTACAACACCCTACCACTCGTACAGTGGCGGCTGCTAGCTTTTGAAACAGGGGAAGCTCATATTAGGCCTTCATCATAAAATTCATTATGTTATTTGTAAGTAAATTCTGCCCTCCGTTCCTTTTGTAGAAAATGGTCTGTGACCCTGTCGTACCAATTGACAGATAGATAGAGAGATAGATTGCGGTGAGACATAGGGCAAGGTCATGGCAAAGGTATTAAAATACTTCTAAAGCCTTGAGTATTCCCAGGAGCATAGTGACCTCAAGAATTGTGAAATGGAAAAAGGTTTGGAGCCTCCAGGAGTCTTCCTAGAGTTGGCTATCTGGTCAAATTGAGTAACTGGACAAGAAGAGAATTGGACGCCAAATGTGTTGCGGGTGTATGAATTGACCTGTTTTAAACAGGAGAAGCTCCTCTCTACACCTGCTGATGTAGCGCCAATTGTTGCCACTAATGACAACAGCTTGCTTAGCTGAGGCATTGCACTATCCAACTCCATGTCTTTAAAAAACACCAAGAAATCGCACAGCTTACCCCTGCTCCCCTGTAAGTCATGATCTGAATATAGTACTTGAAGTTCAGATCTCAGTCTCCCTGAGTCAAAGAAATGGCCATAACTTTTCAGCACACTTTCAAATGCTGTCAATCAAAAAAGGGGTTCCGTCCTTTAAACAGCTCCTCCAGTCATCATGCAGCAGCCCAGCGTCCTGGCCCGCCCACTGCTCCATTCACTCCCAGTGAAGCTGGGCTTCAGGAGGGTTTAACGCACTGTGCTGCATGGAAATGTATGACAAGAAAATCGCGTCAAACAATCTACAATAAATACCTGATTCTGAACGAGCTAGTCATGAAGTTGAACGCATTCTAGCGCACTTTTATTAAAACCAATATAAATACGACAGTGCATATATGAGCATTTATTTTCTGACATAGTAGAGGAAGCGGAGCTTCCCTTGTAGTCTTAGAGCAGTCGCCACTGCACTCGTAATGTTTAAAAAGTAGAGCACTCCTATGGTGCTTTATTCCTCTCTATGCTGAAGCAGCTTGCTATGTTAAAACAACTTGTGATGTTACTTAGGCACTGAAAATGTATCTTAATATATTAACGTTCCCTTAAGGATTACCTGAACATTCTGATAATTAGTTTAAGTACAAAGCATAAAGCTCTGTGACAATTTTAGGAGGGCAAGTGTAAGGTGGGGATTGGTTGTAACAGATAAGTAAAATGCATCTTCCCCAAAGTACAATTTGTGATGGCACAAGAGCTCTTTTTATAATCTCCACTTCTAAATTATACAAGCATGGCTCACTATCACCTCCTGACTCTAATGGCAGCTGAAAGCACTTTTCGGAGACAAGAAATTTAATTGTAAAAAAGTCAAAGATGTCTTGGAGACAGGATGATCACATCATACCCAGATATACTTTATAAGATCAGTAAAAAGAAAAGATGATCAAAGTAAAGAAAGAAGGAAGGAAAAGTCATGCCAAGAATCCTCTTACTTGCTGCTGACACTTCAAGAAATGTAAGAATTGGCTCACCTGGAAAGTCTAAACATCTAGTAGTCCCAGGTTGTATTGGTGTCTATTGCCACACCTTATTTTACTTTTGGGCACAATCTATTTGAAAAATCATTAAAGTCTGCTCGCCTGTTTTCATATTTTATCTATTTTAACTGCCGGGAGCTGAGAACCAAGTTCCTTGCTAAGCTTGGTAATCAGATTGAGAGAGAGAGTGCACTCTTGATAGGAAGAAGGCCACAGTGGCAGTCATACCGTGATGAAATCTGAAGGAAGTAATGACAGAAGGTAGTGGATCATAGTCCTGGTTTCAAGTGCATTGTAACTGTTAACTGTAAATCCCTAAAGGTCAATGAGTTAATTAATGAGAAAATTAAAGTAGTGGCCAGTTATTAAACATTATACTGTTGGTCCACATTAACAAGAATTTGGTGCCCCCAAAAGCCTTCCCATGGTAAAACAGTCTCTTTGTGTCCATTTTGATCTAATGTGTCATCTGAAATTGAAGCACTTACTGCAGCTCAGCTAATGGACTGTCTTTCTGTCTCACTGTCTGTCTTCCTCCTGATCATCTTGGTCAACAGTTTCAACAGCCCAAGAGAATTCCATGTGTGAAATGGATGGAAAGCGATACACAGAGGGGCAAATCTTCCAGCCCACCTGTCGACTCCAATGTCATTGCATGGATGGAGGGATCACATGCGTCCCACTCTGCACCGAGGATGTCCGCCTTTCTACTCCAGAGTGTCCGAACCCTCGGCGTGTGCAGGTGCCAGGCAAATGTTGTCAAGAGTGGATTTGTGAGAAGCACAGCAACTTTTTACAAAACGCCCTTCCAGGTAATACAATTTTATTTGAAAATGCTTTTAATGAATAATTCATACAGGCAGTGCGACAAATTATGATAAATAATTCTGCCACTCAGCTTCAGGAACTTAGGTTTAGTAGTGGATAGTAGTAGTAATATTAAACAGTGAAATTATTTTTTGTATGTCCGACCAACATGCAACATGTCACCACAGTCTGGAGGCATGATGAAGAAGAAAGTATTAAAATACAGAACGTCATTTTAATTAGTAGTCTCAGTCTCTGTTGAATTTACATATTTCCATCCGATCTTTCTTCAGATATCCTTGTTTCCTTCAAAAATCCCAATGACTTTGTGTATGTGCGAATACCCAACATTGAACTGGCATCCCATTTAGAGTTTGTTTCTGTCTTACACTCAATTATTGCATCAGAATGGGATATAAAGAGCGTCTTCAAGTAATGTCGCATTATGCAACTTTTCAGTCGCAGGGGCAATGGCAACTCATTACGGTGACCACAGGATGTGTAGTTTGACATATCCATTGACTCAGTCTGCAATATCAATTTCACTTTGTGTGCAAGAACTGACGACCAATGAGAGCTCAGCTAGAAGTACAATACATAATGAGAGAAAAGAAAATGTTTTGGACATTGCAGACAGGATAGAGGCTCATCTCACTGATGTCTTGTGTTTTATGTACCACAACAGAATGAAAAAAAATAGCAATGATTTCTGCTAAACTTGCCATACCTTTAAACCCTTTGCCATGAGCACAAGCTCCGTTAGGCAGCACATTACTGGCTGTCAGAAAAATGGTGAGCTGACAGCATTTTAAAACTGTGAAACTACACTGGAAAGTAGTCACACAGTCACGTAACTTGACATCCCCAGCAATTTCTAGTCACCGAAATTGACGTGCTCAGGCGATGAGAGCAGCAACAGCAGTCCTCAAATCCAATGTTCCCCGCTACTAGACATCATGTAATATGACATTGGCTTTATCAGGAAGATTTTTGGAATGAGTGGTACATAACAGAACAAAAGAATTGTCCTTATGACCAGGTTATTTCAGAAAGATTTGCTCCATCATTCATTGAAGACAAATCTGAAGACATAGGTTGGGAGCATGCACTGAAACAGCTTGCACCCAGCACACGATGAACCACCTTAAGATCCCAAATTAGGATCTGAGCACAGCCGTGCAATGGGTGACACCTCAGCACCATAAAATGTGAGTTGGAGGACCTGCTTGCAGGGCTGGATGCAGGTTAACTTCAAACCCAGGACGGAGCAATTGCAGGTTAAGGATCTTGCTCAAGGACCCAACGGAGTGGAATCACTCCTGCCATTTATAGCCTGCCATCCAAGAGCCCCAGATTTGCGTCCCCATGTTTGAAGACATAGTCAAAATAAAAGTCAACACCAGAATCCTTCCTTGTATGTATTTTTGTTAATTCCTCAAATACATCTCTTAAAAGGACTTTTCTTCAGAGGAAAAATTAATACACTGTGAGGTGCACTTTGACACCTTTTATATCATGGCCACCATTATATAATGGGTCACGTAAATACGGTTAATAGAGTAGATAAAAAAAAACAGAGTGTTTGGCGTGAGTTAAAAAAAATCTGCATTTATTTCATAAAGCACCTTTACAGAGTTAGGTGCGATAGCACAGGGATAACAGAGTCTACCCTATAAAGATGCTATAAAAAGAAGTTGTTTGATTGATGGTTTGAAATGAGTGAAAAGTGGAATGTTTGAGTAAGGAGCACATAACTGTCTACTGCAGGGGTAGGCAACGTCGGTCCTGGAGTGCCACAGTATGTGCAGGTTTTTGTTCCAACCCAGTTCCTTAACGAGAACTCAATTATTGCTGATGAAGCACATATTGCTTAAGTGACATTTTGATGCTTCATTTTAGTGGTCTCGCTTGTTAAGGTTCTCCAACCTTAATTGCTTATTTCAATCTTAAACTGCTGCATTCAGTGTTTTAATTGCTCCTTATTAGCAATAAGATGTAAAAGACAAAGCAGCCAGCAGTTCTCCAGCTAGCTTTTTTCCAATTACATCTGTGTGTGTTCATCATGCACGGTTTGATTTAATAAAACACTTAATAGAAAAATGTGACAGACTGAAAATGATCTGTTTTAGGCTTCAAATCATTTGGATGATATCCTTGGAAAGGAAAAAAATCTACGATATAAAAGCCTTACATTGCACAGACTAACAAGCCATAAAATTAAATAAGGTCTGAGATTGGCAATGATTGGTTTCTAATTAAGCAATTGGGTTGAATGAAAACCTGTAGCCACTGCGGCTCACCAGGACTGACATTGCCTACCCCTGTTTTACATCTTATTGCTAATAAGGAGCAATTAAAACACTGAATGCAGCAGTTTAAGATTGAAATAAGCAATTAAGGTTGGAGAACCTTAACAAGCGAGACCACTAAAATGAAGCATTAAAATGTCACTTAAGCAATATGTGCTTCATCAGCAATAATTGAGTTCTCGTTAAGGAACTGGGTTGGAACAAAAACCTGCACATACTGTGGCACTCCAGGACCGACGTTGCCTACCCCTGGTCTACTGTAATTCTAACTCTGTGACTAGCACGGATACAGGATGGATGTATAGGAGAGGTTTAGGGGAACAAAGCAAAGTTAGAATCAGGATACCAATGAAACAAAGCAGACAAGATGGTCGTGGGAGCCAGAAGTGAACTAATGGGAAACCCAGTGGGAAACGAGAACACAGAAATGGTGCAGCCAGGGAATAAAGCATGGAGAGGAGTTTTTTACCGAAGACATTTCCCTTTTTAGTTTTTTTTTAGATACATTTCATTTACACTGGGTTAATAAAGTTATTCCCTTCAGTTTCTGCACATTTTATTGCACAATAGATTTCATTTTAAATGCATAAATTTGCCAGTTTTGCTCATCAGTCTTCACTAAATAATCCAATGTGAAGACATGCTTTCAGAAAGGTAAGTAAATTTATTAAAAATCAAAATGTGAAATCTCTCCTTCATATAAATATTCAGACCCTTAATTCAGGATTTTATAGAAACCCCTTTGGTAGTAATTCCATACTGGAGCCTTCTTGGGTAGGTCTCTACAAGCGTTGCACACCTACAGTATATTTGGGCAGGTTATCCCATTCTTCCTGGCAAACCCTCTCAAGCTCCGTTAGACTAGATGGGACGTGTCTGTAAATGGCCTTCATCAGGTCTCTCCACGCATGTACTCTGAGTCTGGGCCACTCAAGGACAATCAAAGGCATGTCACAAAGCCACTCCAGCATGTTCTTGGCTGTAAGCATCAGGTCATTGACATGCTGAAAAGTGAACTGTCACCGTAGTCTGAGGTGGCATGTACTCTGGAGCAGGTTTTCTTTAAGGATATCTCTGGATTTGGCTGAATTCATCCTTTTCTCAAATCTGACCAGTCTCTCTGCCCCTGCCACTGGCAAGCACCCCACATAGTTTGATGCTGCCCCTACCATACTTTGCTGTAGGTAGGTGATGAGTAGGGGTTTTCACCAGACATAGTGCTTAGAGTTCTGCCCAAAGAGACCAATTCTTGTCTCATCAGACCAGATAATCTTCTTCCTCATGCTCTCAGAATCCTTTAAAAGCTCTTTGGCAAACATCAAGTGGAAGTTAGGCCTTCTTCCATAAAGGTCTAATTGATGGATTGCTACTGAGAATGTCATCCTTTTGACAGGTTTGCCTATTCCAGCAGAGGACATCTGAAATTCTGTTTCAGTGACATTTGGCGTCCAAGTCTCTTCTTGTCCAGTTACTCAATTTGACCAGATAGCCAACTCTAGGAAGAATCCTGGAGGCTCCAAACCTTTTTCCATTTCACAATCCTTGAGGTCACTATGCCCCTGGGAATACTCAAGGCTTTAGAAGTATTTTAATACCTTTGCCATGACCTTGCCCTATGTCTCACCACAAGCTTATTATAGAGGTCTACAGAGAGCCCCTTGGATGTCATGGTTTGTTTTTTGTCCTGACATGCAGTGTGAATACAGGCACACATGTGCCTTCCATAATTGTCCAATCAATTCTAATTGCCACAGATGGACTCCAATCAAGTTCTAGACATATGTGGACCACCAGGCAGGCAGTGTCGCCCCAACCCGACACAGACAGGTGCAGAACACAAGTTCAAGGCACACAAGTGTTTTTATTTTTATTTCACTTGAGGGAAACGTCTTCTCCATTCCCCACAAGTGTAACACAATCAACAAGCAAACAGGAACAACACAATTCTTTTCTTCTCTTTTTCATTTCTCCTCCACTCCTCCTGTAAAGCTTTGTCTCCCTCCTGCCGACTCTGGCTCTCTGAGAAGTGTCTGCTGGCCCCTTTTATAAGGCACCCGGAAGTGTTCCAGGTGCTCGTTGTTCCACTTCCGACACCACTTCCGGGGGTGGCTGAAGAACTGCATAGAAGGGCTCAGCATCTGCTTCAGCACTCCCTGGCGGCACCCATGGATCCCAACAGGGCTGTATCCAACTCCAACTCCAACTCCCATGGAGCCCTGCGGGAGTCCAAGGCACCACTGCAACCCAGGGGTGCTGCCATCTAGTGTTCCAGGGGAGGTACTACTCTGGATACACTCCCTCCTCCTGTCTTTCCAGCATGGAGGCATCCCGGCCAGTGTACGTCACACACATCTCAAGGACAATTAAAGCAAACAGGATGTACCTGAGCAAAATCTGGAACGCCACAGCAAAGGGTCTGAATACTTACATAAATGAGAGATTTCAGATTTGGTTTTTAAAAAATGTGTAAACCGTTCTGAAAACACGCTTTCACTTTGTCATTATGGGCTATTGAGTGTAGACTGATGAGCTAAAATTGCAAATGTATCCATTTCAAATTAAACATACAACACAAAAAAGTGTATAGGAAGTGAATGGGTCTGAATACTTTCCGAATCCACTGTGTACGGGAGAAGAAGGAAAGAAACTAATGAGCTGTTGTTAGTAGTTTGTTCGGGCTCCTTTTTTACTCACTCAGTCAACCTAATTTTTTTATTTTGTACAGCGCTCTTAAACCAAACACTCTGTCAAAATGTAATTGACAAAGCACAACTAAAAGCAATAAGTGAAATTAAAAAGCATTCCCATAAGTGACATGTAATGAAGGTGATTGATGGGGGAGATTGGCAGGCAATACAGAGGAGCGAACATCAGTGCAGCAGGTATCAATGATCTCAAATCCCACAGAGGAATGGTGAGTATCCAGGCATGATTTGAACCATTCCACGGCTCACACACAGATTTACCCATAAGCAGAGTGTTGATAGAGAATTTTATGATGAGGATCTTGGGCTGGAATGGACAATCAACATGACAGGTAAGAGCCAAGTGCACAAAAGGGCACCCTATGCTGTCGCCTTGCAGACCTCTCGTTGTTCATTTGGCTCATTGCAATCTTCTATGGGTCGTAATAAATGTGCACTTCTTGTGCAGGGTAGCTGCCACTCACTTTGTGCTCACATTGCCAGCTGATGGCCTCATCTGCACCTTTTGTGGGGTTTGTTCTCGAGGTGACAAATGTGAGACCTCGCAGTTGCTCTCTACTTCCATCCAAAGATGTGAACTGACCACATAGAAGTGTGAAATTATTTACTCGGTTTCAAATCATTATCAGCTATTGAAGTGCAGCTGCTTTTATGTTTGCTGCCTTCGTCTTCTTCTGACCACCACTTGAGTCTCACACACTTGCTTGCCTGTTTGAAACACAAGCTGCCAACCCCATTTGTATTACTAATCAATATTAACTGGGTGCTTTGGCCTTGCATGTACAAAGTGGCAGCTACTTTGAGCTGAAGCCTCACTAATGTGCAGCTTTATTATGTGGGAGCTGCATGGTGGTGCAGTGTGTAGTGTGACTCACAGTACAAGTACAAGGGGTCACTGTTGCCCCTACAACCCAACAGACTGACAGGGCCCAGCTTAAAACCAGCAGGACACAGGGTAAAAGCACCAAGAAGTTATTTTTAATGATTTCCTTCTATAACAGTGCCCCCCAGGCACCACAGCCACAATAAACCGTCAAATAAACACAATACACAATATTCTTCTCTCTCTTTTCTCCTCCGCACCTCCCAGCAAGCTTCGTCCACCAAAACCTGACTATGGCTTGCCTGCTGGGTTCACATATAGCGTCTGACCCGGAAGTGATTCTGCTCTTCCGTCCACGTGACTTGTCAGCACTTCCGGGTCAGATGGAGAATTCAAGTTTTCTTCAGCTGTGAAGAACTTCTGGATTTCTGTCCTCGTGACTCACTAGTACTTCCGGGCTATGAGGGAAGTATGACTCCCCAAATCCTTTCACAGCACCCCCTGGTGGCACCCAATAGGACCGAGATCCCAAACTTCAAGTCCCAGGATGCCCTGTGGGAATCTGGGGCACCGCCATACTCCAGGGAAGCTGCCATCTAGCACCTTGGGGGAGGCAGTGTCCTAACAAAGCAGCCTTCTTCCATCTTTTCATATCAGGGGTGTCCCGGCCGGGTTGAGCTGACCCATTTTCCACTTGTCCCAGTATCCATGTAGTTGTTTTTCTGGGTTCTCCAATGTTCCTGCCACATCCAAAACAGGCAGGTTAGTTTGAGATGTAGCTGTGTGCACATGTAGGCCCTCTGATGGACTGGCATCTTGTTTAGGGGTTGATTCCCACCATATACAGTATATGCATTACAATGCTGAGAATGGATGGTTTTATTTGACTCCTTGCAAGTAAACCAGAGTTCAGATCATTGGAGTTGATTCCATCTTTACGATGTGCGAGTTATGGTTTTTCCTTCTATACTTTAATTCATTTACTGGCCAGACCTAATTCAGTCATGAGGATCAGGGATCTAATTGTGCAGACAGTAACATGCATGAATTCAGAAAGTGGAAGATACCAGGTCAGTGGGTGAAAAGCCAAAGGCATGGGGAGAACATGCAAAATATATAAAATATTTGGCAGCATAACCAATCTGTCGCCATGCTGACCCAATTTCAAAACCAGAAGTGTTAATAAAGAACCTCTCCTCAAACCTCAGCTCCTTTAACACAAATTTCCAAAGTGAAATCGCAGTGACATACTGAGGAGGCAGATAAAGAATGAACGAACAATGACTCACAACTCTGCTGTGCACAGCTTCAAACCGCAGGCCAATTCTGCGTAAACAGGAAAACAGAAAGCTAACCGAAGCAGGAAGGCGCACTGAAAGTGTTCATATGTGAGACAGGAGGTGAAGCCAGACATTGCTGTGTTTTCTGCTGTTTATCTTTCTTCCTTTATGACATAAAGTGTGAGTCTGATTTTTAACAGATTTGCAACCCACATCATTTCTTTTTCTTCCAAGTTTCTCAGAGGAATCATATATTAGACCCCAGTCTATCCATTTTCTGAATGCACTTAATCCAACGATTAAAGTTAGCTGCAGTCTGTCCCTCCATTACCGAGTGCAGGGACAGGACCAAAATTGGACTGAGTGTGTTTGTAGTCCTTAGATTGCAATATTAGATTATACAGTCACTCCTCCATTTTCTTACTCTTCTTAATCCAAGTTTATTGTAATGGGATACTGAAGCCCGGCTTGGCAGCATTACAGTCATTGACAAAAGTTTTTTCTGAGAGCAACTTCTCCCAACCATCCAAGAACAATGCCTTTTTTCATCATGATGGAACACCCAGGACACTGGACCCATGAATGAGCTGTGTTAACTACAGAGCCATTCAGACCTTCATTCATTAATTTCCCTAAGTTCTACCTGAAATTTGTAGAACCCCAAGGTGTTCCTTTCAGCTACACTACTAAGTTGCTCGGTTCACACATCCATTCCTCTATGCAGGGTAAATAAATATTTTCTAACATGTATGTGAAATTATTTCTAATTAGTCCTGCATGAATTCCAACATACCCTTTCTAGAAGACTTAGGTTAAAGTCACAGTTGGCATTTGATGTCCTTTTTCCCTTCCTAAATTTGAACACTTCCATCATGTGTCCCTGTAGTCTCGACGATGGGGGGTCTGTGGTCAGTGACTTAAAGCTGTTTTGCATGACCTTATGATTGAAACGTTCTTCTAAAAAAGATGACTAGGTCAGCCAACCTGGTACATGCTAAAATAACGGTGGTCCTTTGACACCCAGGGGTCCCCAACTCCAGTCCTGGATGGCCACAGTGGCTGCAGGTTTTCATTCTAAACTTTTTCTTAATTGGTGACCACTTTTGCTGCTTATTAACTCCTTTTACATTTCATTTTCATTGTTGTTGTTATGATTTGTTCCCCTGAATTCCTTCATTGTTCCTCTGAAATGCTTCGTTTCTTTCCTTACAGGTGCTGGTCATAAAATTAGAATATCATGACAAAGTTGATTTATTTCAGTAATTCCATTCAAAAAGTGAAACTTGTATATTAGATTCATTCATTACACACAGACTGATGTATTTCAAATGTTTATTTCTTTTAATGTTGATGATTATAACTGACAACTAATGAAAGTCCCAAATTCAGTATCTTGGAAAATTAGAATATTGTGAAAAGGTTCAATATTGAAGACACCTGGTGCCACACTCTAATCAGCTAATTAACTCAAAACACCTGCAAAAGCCTTTAAATGGTCTCTCAGTCTAGTTCTGTAGGCTTCACAATCATGGGGAAGACTGCTGACTTGACAGTTGTCCAAAAGACGACCATTGACACCTTGCACAAGGAGGGCAAGACACAAAAGGTCATTGCTAAAGAGGCTGGCTGTTCACAGAGCTCTGTGTCCAAGCACATTAATAGAGAGGCGAAGGGAAGGACAAGATGTGGTAGAAAAAAAGTGTACAAGCAATAGGGATAACCGCACCCTGGAGAGGATTGTGAAACAAAACCCATTCAAAAATGTGGGGGAGATTCACAAAGAGTGGACTTCAGCTGGAGTCAGTGCTTCAAGAACCACCACGCACAGACGTATGCAAGACATGGGTTTCAGCTGTCGCATTCCTTGTGTCAAGTCACTCTTGAACAAGAGACAGCATCAAAAGCGTCTCGCCTTTGGACTGCTGCTGAGTGGTCCAAAGATATGTTCTCTGATGAAAGTAAATTTTAAATTTCCTTTGGAAATCAAGGTCCCAGAGTCTGGAGGAAGAGAGGAGAGGCACAGAATCCACGTTGCGTGAGGTCCAGTGTAAAGTTTCCACAGTCGGTGATGGTTTGGGGTGCCATGTCATCTGCTGGTGTTGGTCCATTGTGTTTTCTGAGGTCCAAGGTCAACGCAGCCATCTACCAGGAAGTTTTAGAGCACTTCATGCTTCCTGCTGCTGACGAACTTTATGGAGATGCAGATTTCATTTTCCAACAGGACCTGGCACCTGCACACAGTGCCAAAGCTACCAGTACCTGGTTTAAGGACCATGGTATCCCTGTTCTTGATTGGCCAGCAAACTCGCCTGACCTTAACCCCATAGAAAATCTATGGGGTATTGTGAAGAGGAAGATGCAATACGCCAGACCCAACAATTCAGAAGAGCTGAAGGCCACTATCGGAGCAACATGGGCTCTCATAACACCTGAGCAGTGCCACATGCCACTCCATGCCTCCATGCCACACCGTATTGCTGCAGTAATCCAGGCCAAAGGAGCCCCAACTAAATATTGAGTGCTGTACTTTTCATGTTCATACCTTTCAGTTGGCCAACATTTCTAAAAATCCTTTTTTTGCATTGGTCTTAATTGATATTCTAATTTTCCGAGATACTGAATTTGGGACTTTCATTAGTTGTCAGTTATAATCATCAACATTAAAAGAAATAAACATTTGAAATACATCAGTCTGTGTGTAATGAATGAATCTAATATATAAGTTTCCCTTTTTGAATGGAATTACTAAAATTAATCAACTTTGTCATGATATTCTAATTTTATGACCAGCACCTCTAAATGGCACCCAAACAGAAATGAACTGTGAAGTGAGTGAGCCAACAGAAGACCAGCTAAGTCAGGGCCTCAAACTCCAACCAATTTCACTCCAACCAGTTGCATCATTAGGTGCTGATTCTTGTTGCTAATTAAACCCGTTCTTTAATTCTGTGTCTTGTTGCTGCTCTCATTGTACAATAGCAGACATTTCCAAAATGATTGATTTTTCTCTTTTCTAAGAGCAGTGATAACATGTTTTGGGGACCTGAGCAGGTCAACATTCCAGAGACCTTCATCTTTATTTGTTTTCTGATATTGTATGATGGACACAGTTTGCTGCTCATGTTTTGGCTCATTTTGTGTCTCATTATTGTTTGGCAGCTAATTAAGGAAAAAGAAACAATCGAGAGACCTGAGACTTCAAAAACAAGTCATTTAAAATGAATTCAAAAGAAGTTAATTAGCAGCAAAAATTAGTCACTAATTAAGAAAAGGGTTAGAATGAAAACCTGCAGTCACTGTGGTCCTCCGTGACCCTTGCTCTAGAATTACATAATGACCTCTTATGTTTTAAGGCCACATTCCAAGAAATGTAATGGTATAGAATATAAAAGTAATTCATATTTTGGTATGCATTCATCACAGAGATTTTTACATGCCGATTGTGTAATTACCAACAAAGGTCATACTGAGATTTTTCTTTCAGCTTTCACGCCAGATGCCAGCACTTATGGAGTATCCCATTTTGAAGGCCTATCTCCATTTACCAACTGCATTGAGCATAGCACAGAATGGAGTGCCTGCTCAAAAATGTGCGGAATTGGAGTGTCTACCCGCGTCACTAACAAGAATCCAGAGTGCAGACTGGAAAAGAAAACCCGGTTGTGTATAAACCGACCCTGTCGGAACATGAACAGACGTACAGCACTGGTGAGCTGAGAAACCATGTGTGGCCGCAGGATTTTGAAAACATTGACTTTTGTATTTTCTTTTATTGTACACTTATTTGCATATGATCTGCAAGCACAACTGCAATTACATTAAGTTGGGAGGTTTGAATGAAATGTATATATGGAACACTGCATGAGGGAAAAGCTACGTAGCAACAAGCATATTTACCATCATGCAATGTGATCATCACAGAATCATGGGGTTATGCAAATGCAAGTTAGTCCAGCATGCAGAAGAGAGATGTCAAGGAAAAGAAGTTTTGTTGATGGACCGGAAGGTGTTCAGTTCTGGTACCCAAGACTGATCCAGACAGTGAGATCTTTCAGAGACTGGATAACGTTATGGCTTCTTAAAGACTTCCTAGATATGTTATGGTTAATACACCACGGTGTAAGCAGGCTGCCCCCAGTGTTACAAAGAAACATAAATTCAGGGTCGGCCAAATGCTACATTAACATGCTATGAAAAATACAAGCCTTCCCGTGGGAAATTTCATGTGACCGACCTTCGCTGTGTTCTCCAAATTTGCTATTATCTGACATAACGCTGATTTCGTTAAATCAAATACATAAATAGCAATCAGGTCAGCTACAAATGGTGGACACATTGTGTTTAAGAAGCTATTTCCACTGAATTCATGGTTTTATTTTTACTGAAACACAAGAGGGAATCCTTATTAGATTTTTGAGAAAATTGAGTGACAAATTTACAGTGACAGTGCGGTTCTTCTAAAAGTCACACTGGATAGGCACATGATCACATAGAGTAGCTAAGAAAGGGTAAGTTTAAGAATTCCCAGAGCACGTCAGCTCTGCCTTAATTTCCATTGTGGGCTGCATGATGATGATCTGGGGCCTCATGCGTAACTCCGTGCGTAGAATTCTCACTATAACATGACGTAAGCACAAAAGCCAAAATGTGCTTACGCACAGAAAAATCCAGATGCAGGAATCTGTGCGTTCGCCAACTTCCGCGTTCTTCCGCTACATAAATCCCACTCAGCGTGGAAATAAATGCACGTGCACGCGCTTGCTGTCCCGCCCCAACTCCTCCCAGAATTACGCCACTTTGAATATGCAAATCAATATAAATAGGACTTAAGCCCAGCGTTCTGTGAAAAGGCAATGGGAAAAGCAAGGGGGAAAATATGAGAATTTCAGCGAATACCAAATGGAGGCAAAGAAAAACGTACTATTTGTTGGTTTAAACAGTTATATAAGCAACAAAAGGAAGTTGATCGAGTGACATAGTGTGTCAGAGAAACTCGAAAGCTCAAGTTCACAAAGTCGCACAGTGCCCAAAATAAAAAAGTTGTCACATATCAAAGTCGGCTTGAAAAGGTGAGTCGTAGCCCACTGAGTGTCATATGAAAGCTTATTAGGGCACAGTGAAAAAAAAAAGGAACACAGTGTGAAAAAAGCACAAAATGTCAACTTTAATCTCGAAATTTCCACTTTAATCACGTAGTTTATTTTGTCATTAAATTAGAACATCATAAACTTCATCTTAAAATCGTTTAATTTACTAGTTTCCCAAATCCCATCGTAACTAAAGTGGCACGTTAAATGCTTTGTTGTGTATTTGATCTTATATGTGCTCTATGTGCCTGAATCACTACGTGCTCTTCCTCTGACAGGACACAGAATCCATTACATTCGTAATATTACAGCTCTCTGAATAATTAAAATACTGAGAAGTATACATGGTATCATTTTCATGATGATATGAGTTAAAGCATGTTATTAAACGTGGGAACACGGTGGTGCAGTGATTGTTCATGTCTTACAGCAAGATGCTTGCTGCGCCATGCGCGACCTTCAATGAAATGCTTTATTACAGAAGTACTGTCTTTTTCAAACGTACTAACCCCCTATTCCCGTCCTTCCTTTTCTTTCTCCAAATACCCACAATCAGCTCTGTAATGGACGTTAAGCCTTCTGTAAGCTTAGAATGCCGATTCTTCAAAACTTTTAAGGAACATTGAAGTATCTTCGTAATGTTTAATTATTCTATCCATCTATCCTTCCAGTGTCGCGCCAGCCACAGCATGAAAACAGCGCGAGGCAGGAACAAACTGTGAACGAAGCTTAAGCTCGCTAGCACTGTGGCACCGTGTAGTTAAAGTTTCATCTGTATAATATAATCAACATATTTTGCTGCATTTCATCTTAAAAATGATATCGTCATCATATGTAAATACATGCTTTATACAGTGGCTCAGTTTGTGCAATATTATAACTGTATCATAAGTACAATTACCTCACGGTAACTTGCAAGTACAAACAGTTCTACAAGGAGCACTTGATGGACTGATTGAGTGTGTGTATAGCTCTTGGGATGAAACTGTTTGTGAACCGCGAGGTCCGAACAGGAAAGGCTGTGCAGCGAGTGTTTGATGCTGTATACCGATAATTCTCTTTCCGATCGCTGTATATCTGTGATTCACACTCTGATACAGTGATATAAATACTCTGTGAGTGGTGCAGTGCAAGTAATATGGAAAAAGATGATCCGCTGTGGCAACCCCAACGGGAGCATCTGAAAGAAGAAGGTGCAATGAGAGTAACAACGCTAAAGCAATTATGATATTTAGAATAGTTTGACCATTCTGTGGACCATTATATTGTTACAGGTTAATTACAATCAGATGCATCAAATTTATGAACGATATGCGGTTAATTTCAGTGTATTTGATAAAGCCGCCGTCGTGGATGTGGATCTAAGAAAGGGTAACCACACAGGAACAGTAGCACTGCTTTGACGCTGGGTGCCGCCAGTCTGCAAAACCGAGTGGAGAACTTGCGTATGACAGGGTATGAGGTACCATGGAAAAGTGCGTGGCTTTACGCCAAGTGTAGGTTTTATACATCGCGATTTGTACGTGGAAACGTTCTTACGCAACATTTTTGTGCGTACGCACCATTTATACATGAGGCCCCTGCTTATTTCTGTACTGCTCCGTACACAATTGGTGTTTTGAGGCTGAGAGATCAAACTTTAGAGTTCAATTCAAGTTTCGCTCTGTCATAGGAGGATTGGCTCGAAAATGTCCCTGAAATGTTTCTATTTTGTTTTCTACGTGTAAAAATGTAAATATATTCAGTAAGCTTAAGCTATCACCTTACTGTTACAGTATATTAAACTTGTCAACTCATTGCATGTACTCATGAAATAGCGATACAAGCATTTAATACAGTCATTCACTTGAAGTGATATCTTTAACAAAAAGTAGGTATTTATTTCCTATCTTTGTTTTTATAACCATTTAATATTTGTAACAGAATTTGAGGAAAGAAATCCTATTGGCTGAAATATACAAAATAATAGATTGAAACAATGCCAATGGTTTCAAATAGAGTGAAGCCAAAACTTGAAAAGTTGGAAAACACCTACTTCTAAAATTGATTTCGTTTCTTTAGCAATGAAGAAAATTGTGTTTGATGTTTATTTTTTTAAAGTTCTAGTTCAAATCTGAACCCTCATTCTATTAGAAGTTGTCATTGATTTCACTGGTCTGCAAGAAAAAAATGTTTTTGTTCCTGTCAAAGATTTTAGGTCTTTCTGATAAATTTAAAGGAGCTCAGTCCAAATCTCGCAACAAAATTACTCTATCACATTCAGGTTCAAATGAAAGAAAAAATACATTATTTTAAAGAAAAAATGTAATATATATTTTAGAAATATTTATTTAGTCTTGGAAAAATAATAAATTGCACATATACTTGTTTTAAATGTAGTTATTACTTACAAAAAGTAATCACTTTTTTATTGTATCACAGTATTTTTATTTTTCCTCTTATAACTCTTGGAAGGTGTTTCATGGTATTATGACCAAGTCCACTTTCCACCATAACGTCTCTCCATTTAAGTGATGTCCTGGTGGAACCTCTCCCCAAGTTCACCAGAGACCACTCCTGCATTCTCTGGGGGTAAAAAATCCAAATGAGAGTGTAGGAAAATGGATTTTTAAAGACATGTTGCACTCGAGTGCTCCTCAATTCGCTCCTCCTAGATTTCTGCTTTTGTATTCTCAAGGAAATTGTGGCACATGCTTTCTTTTTTTTCAATAAAGGAAGGCGTCATATTCTTTTACTGTTTGCTTATCTCTTATCTAGTCAAGACAATGGATGGATCAACATGACTGTGCATATTTCTGTAACAAAAAACATTGAAACAACAGCTTTCTGTTCTGCACAATGCAAAGGCAAATTCCTGGCTATTTTGAAGGAATAAGAAAAAGAAACAAGAGAGAACAATGCTGAAAAATGTGTAGCAAATACTTGATTTTGGGTTGTTTGACGGTTTAAAAATGAAAAAAATGCTATCAACCTTAACAAAGGAACAACTGTCTGTGTGTCCATCCAGCTGCTATGTCTCTTTCTGTCTGTCATTCAAACAGGTGGTGCATCACAAACATTCATAGTAATAAAATGCATTGAGTTTGTAATTTCAACAGATGGCACATCACAAGCATTCACACTGCTTTTATGAATCTCATACCGAATGGCATATAACAGAGACATATACATTGTATCTTTTTTATTGTTATGCACCATCTGGTGGAATGACAATGCAATGCATGTTATTACTATATGCATTACAAAATACACTCCAATAGATAGCGTAACTACAGAAGTTAACATCTGTCAGACAGACTGCAGTTTGTTATTACTTAGATTTCAACCCATTTCTTACACTGGTAGCACAGCTTATATAGAATTTTAATAATAACATTAAAAGATTGGTAGCGATTAATGAAAGTGGTTTCCTTTTATGTGTTATGATGAGCAGCACACAAAATAGTGAAATGGTGTGAAGCCTCTAAAAGACCCACAAAACAGGCCTGAGCCCTCCTAAAAATGTCAAAAAAGGCATCACCTTTTACTAAAGTTCAAATTTTATGCTTAAATTTCCCAAAATATACAAAATACACATATTTACCCCACAAAAGAGAGGACTCTTGAAAAATCCTGGCTAGAAAGTCAAATCCAATCCACAGTCTTTATAAATTATGATGTTAACTAAAATAAACAAAACATGACCAAATAAATAATATTAAGGCAAAAAAGGTTTGTCTATCAGGGTAACGAACAGCAAAAAATGTAAGTCTGCAATTCAATAACCCAAATCCCAAAACAGAAAGAAAAAAATTCCAAGAAGCCAGAACATTAAAACTCACTAGAACAGCACTCTCCAGACATTAATGACTCACTTAAGGAGCTGCCCTCCAGCCTCGGCTACGTAGGCTGTGGGCGGTCTTTCAGTGGTGACATCAGGATGGCCCCGCCTCTTGGTATGTACCATTGACAAAGCCCAAGAAACACAGGAGAACAACACAAAATACATGCAAATTAAATAATAAATAAGCAAAAAAATATTTGGAAACTTACTGAAAACAGAAAAAAGTTAATTCACCTGAAAAAACATAAAAGACAAAACAGATGAAAATAAACACAAAAAAGGGTGCATTCTTTGGCTGAAACATACCTAAGTTGTTATGGTCGGATACCCAAAACAATGTGCCCGTGGTCCTCCCTAACATTTTTCAGCCTGACTCTCATCTTTTGCTCTGTTGTACCATCTTGCTTTATTTATTCCGCTTCTATGAAGTCAATGGACTGTTTTGTTTCTTTCCTTCCAATAATGCTATATATTTCTTTGTACAGTTGTGATTTTGTATATATTTAACTGTATGTACTGTGTATATAATATATATAATGGTATAAGAAGAAAGGTACTGTATAGAGTAAACTGTGTATTTGACTGATTGTTTGAGCAAATGACTGAAGGACTGTGTTATGTTCATTGACTTTCACACAATACATGTAGGATTCTTTTTGTAATATTATGGAATTATAAACACTTTCAAAATTTTTTTTTTGTTCTAATTCATTTCCTCACTTTTTTAATTGTTTTCATACACTATTATTCTACTGAAAATATGTTAAGAGTTTTGGGAGAAAACTAAAATAACAGTATTGGCAACATTTCATTATTAAGCCCTTTAAAAGAAATAAATGAATTTCTCTGTGGAAATTGGACTGTGGAGTTTGTTTATTTATTCACTAGGGGGCTCCACCCCCACGTTTGGTTAACCGGATATACAATTTAAAGAGATTGTTATTTTCATGGGAATTGTTACATATGCAGTATTTTCACTTTTACTTTAAAACTTTAGTAAAAACAATATTTGGAATTAACTTTTCTTCAAGATCGCATTGAATTTTGATTATGTGTTTGGACTTACATTGTGACAATGCAATGTATAACTGCCTGTGAGTGAATATCGTTTCTTTCTCTCTAATAAATAAAACGACTTTTTTGAATGTTTGTCCATGCTCTTTCTTCTTTGCTTAGTCGTTGACGTGTCATCTAGAACACATAAAATTATTGGTCTGATAAAATTTCTAAGATTTGAAAGCGCAGGAAGTGTGTCTGACAAAAGCATTCACACGACTGAGAGGTTAGATGACCGTGGTCTTGTTTGAAAATAGTTGTAAGTAGGGCGTGTCTTGAAAGAATCTCATGTTAAAAGTCTCCGTCTCACGGATCTTCATACCGCACCAACATTTTTTGGAATCTTTTAATTCTCGCTGACAACACGAATTAGACGATCTACAAGTCTCCGACTTAAAGTTTAATTCAAAACAATATATTTGATCTCTGTTCGCTGTTCCGTTATTTCACTGAGTAATACTTTCTGTTTGTTTGCACTACAGTAATCCCTCGCTATATCGCGCTTCGCCTTTCGCGGCTTCACTCTATCGCGGATTTTATATGTAAGCATATTTAAATAATATATCGCGGATTTTTCGCTGCTTCGCGGGTTTCTGCGGACAATGGGTCATTTTACTTCTGGTACATGCTTCCTCAGTTGGTTTGCCCAGTTGATTTCATTGGCGGATGGCTGAGAAGCTACCTAATCAGAGCACACAGTTAAGTTCATGTGTGCTGATTGGTTCCTGAGTGCTGCATTAACCAGGAAGTGCTGCATTAACCAGGAAGTCTCATCTCACTCATTCAGTATTAAAGTGCTCCTGCTGCTGCTTCAGGGGCCGTGTCCAAGCGCCAACAGAAGATGCAAATGATTGCAGAAAAGGTAAAAGTTTTGGATATGTTGAAGGAAGGGAACAGCTACATCAATGAGTCCACGATTCTTTTTATTTAAAAAGGAGGAAAAGCATATAAGATCTACGGCCGCAGTGTCCTTTAACCAGGGCGCAAAACGAGTTGCAAGTGGACGTGATAAAGCGGTAGTCTGGATGGAATCTGCTTTAGGGATTTGGATTGAAGACTGCCAGAAGGAGAACAACGGCGGTGCTACACAGTCGCCTGAAGAGGCTCCTTTAGAAGAGCTGTAACGCTATCCTTTGTTGTGCAGTAAAATTAAACTCATCGTTATCGGACAAGTCGTCGTGTCATTGTTGGTGAGTAACCATAATTATCTACGTACAGTACTTATTACATGTACATAGTTTAGTGTCACTGTACACACATTTTACTGTATACAATTTTTCTTGCATTGTACGTATTTATTGCTGGTGGCCTGTCTGTTGTAATGGCTGTAACGTATGTGATATCGGAGACGCTCGATATCTTTAAAATAATATTTAGATTTTACTGTATATAAACTGTGTTTGCATACATAATTTCAACGAATCTTACCTAATAACTAAGAGAATATAAAGGGTTTATGCTGTATAACTGTACGGGGAATATTTATAAACCATGTGGGAGAGTTTATAAGGACTTAAAATATATAAAAATAACCATATAAACATATGGTTTCTACTTCGCGGATTTTCCTCTTTCGCGGGTGGGTCTGAAACGCAACCCCCGTGATGGAGGAGGGATTACTGTAATGCGATTTTTCCTATTCTTTTTTTATGAGACTTTCTAATTTTCGTACTTCCATTATCTCTAACCTGCTCTACATGTGTACCACGCCAACATTCTTGCGTGACATATAAGTGTCTCTCCAAGAAAATCACATCTCGTCTCCTTCCAAGATTTTTTTCAAGATTTTATTTTATAATAGAGAGATATATGGCAAGTCATACTAGTGCTGGAATCTATGTCTGGTAGCTGCATTTGAACTACTTTAAGCTATTTGGAAAACCTCGACAAACTCAGCTACAATGTAAGATTAAAACCACCCGCCTAATATCAAGTAGGTCCTCTTCATGGTACTAAAACAGCTCTGACCTTGTTGTATTGCAGCAGCAGATATTTTAAGTCCACAAGTTGCCAAGTGTGGTCTCCAGTATTGCTTTTTCAGTACATCCTACAGGTCCTCAATCAGATTGAGATCTGGGGAATTTGGAGGCCAAGTCATAACCTTGAACTCTTTGTCATGTTCCTCACACTATTCCTGAACATTTTTTGCAGTGTGGCAGGGTGCATTATCCTGCTGAATACCATTGCCATGAAGGAGTGTATGTGCACTGCAACACTATTTAGGCAGGTGGTACTTATCAAAGTAACATCCACATGAATGCTAGGACCCAAGGCTTCCCAGCATAACTTTGCCCAGAGCATCACA